>NC_071269.1:24538074-24598074 GCF_023375685.1 Ictalurus furcatus
TTTTATTTTTTATTTTATCATTATTTTATTAATTTTACAAAAAAAACGTATCTCCGACACATTCAATATCATTTACTATTTATTAGAATCTAGCTGAATAGAGATTCAAGACGCAGAATCCAAATTTAAATGATTTGTTTTCCCGTTTTTAACAAGATGAAATGTGGTAAGGTTTGGGGGGGGGAGACGGGGAGTATGGGGGGGTGGATAATTATGCAACAAATACGTATGCAATAATTGGTGCGAGATTTTATAAGAAGCTAACCAACGTCCTACTGAATTTATGCGATGTAGACAAAACCATCTAAATCCGCTGAGAACTCAGAGATCATCATTCTGGACGAGCACTAACTGAGACTTTATTATGTGTGTGTGTGTGTGTGTGTTTTCCGATGTCCCACCCTAACCTCATTTTTAAAGGAAGAGCGAACACTATCTGCAGTGAATAAGTGGTAAAAGACCGGTGTGTTGAGCTGTTTTATTTCACACCTGAGACAAATTAAACTCAGAAAAAAAGAGGAAAGATATATGCGGTTAATATAAACTCTGTTTCTTCCGAAATAAAACACAGTAGTGACAATGGTGGAACAATGAGAATGACATTGCTGACATTGTTGCAACAATGTTACTACCTATACTGCAGTGTTATTAACTCTACTGCGGTGTTATTAACTCTACTGCAGTGTTATTAACTCTACTACGGTGTTATTAACTCTACTACGGTGTTACTAACTCTACTGCGGTGTTATTAACTCTACTGCGGTGTTATTAACTCTACTGCGGTGTTATTAACTCTACTGCGGTGTTATTAACTCTACTGCGGTGTTATTAACTCTACTGCAGTGTTATTAACTCTCCTACAGTGTTATTAACTCTCCTACAGTGTTATTAACTCTACTGTAGTGTTATTAACTCTACTGTGGTGTTATTAACTCTACTGCGGTGTTATTAACTCTGCTGCAGTGTTATTAACTCTACTGCGGTGTTATTAACTCTACTGCGGTGTTATTAACTCTACTGCGGTGTTATTAACTCTACTGCGGTGTTATTAACTCTACTGCGGTGTTATTAACTCTACTGCAGTGTTATTAACTCTACTATAGTGTCATTAACTCTACTATAGTGTTATTAACTCTCCTACAGTGTTATTAACTCTACTGTAGTGTTATTAACTCTACTGTGGTGTTATTAACTCTACTGCGGTGTTATTAACTCTGCTGCGGTGTTATTAACTCTGCTGCGGTGTTATTAACTCTACTGCGGTGTTATTAACTCTACTGCGGTGTTATTAACTCTACTGCGGTGTTATTAACTCTACTGCGGTGTTATTAACTCTACTGCAGTGTTATTAACTCTCCTACAGTGTTATTAACTCTCCTACAGTGTTATTAACTCTACTGTGGTGTTATTAACTCTACTGTGGTGTTATTAACTCTACTGCGGTGTTATTAACTCTACTGCGGTGTTATTAACTCTACTGCAGTGTTATTAACTCTACTACAGTGTTATTAACTCTACTGCAGTGTTACTAACTCTACTACAGTGTTATTAACTCTACTGTAGTGTTATTAACTCTACTGTGGTGTTATTAACTCTGCTGCGGTGTTATTAACTCTGCTGCGGTGTTATTAACTCTGCTGCGGTGTTATTAACTCTACTACGGTGTTATTAACTCTACTGTGGTGTTATTAACTCTGCTGCGGTGTTATTAACTCTGCTGCGGTGTTATTAACTCTGCTGCGGTGTTATTAACTCTGCTGCAGTGTTATTAACTCTACTACGGTGTTATTAACTCTACTGTGGTGTTATTAACTCTACTGCGGTGTTATTAACTCTACTGCGGTGTTATTAACTCTACTGCGGTGTTACTAACTCTACTGCGGTGTTATTAACTCTACTGCAGTGTTACTAACTCTACTACAGTGTTATTAACTCTACTGTAGTGTTATTAACTCTACTGTGGTGTTATTAACTCTACTGCGGTGTTATTAACTCTGCTGCGGTGTTATTAACTCTACTGCGGTGTTACTACCTATACTACGGTGTTATTAACTCAACTGCGGTGTTACTACCTATACTACGGTGTTATTAACTCAACTGCGGTGTTACTACCTATACTACGGTGTTATTAACTCTACTGCGGTGTTATTAACTCTACTACAGTGTTATTAACTCTACTGCAGTGTTATTAACTCTACTATAGTGTTATTAACTCTACTGTAGTGTTATTAACTCTACTACGGTGTTATTAACTCTACTGCAGTGTTATTAACTCTACTGCGGTGTTACTAACTCTACTACAGTGTTATTAACTCAACTGCGGTGTTACTACCTATACTACGGTGTTATTAACTCTACTGCGGTGTTACTAACTCTACTGCGGTGTTATTAACTCTACTGCGGTGTTACTAACTCTACTGCGGTGTTATTAACTCTACTGCGGTGTTATTAACTCTGCTGCGGTGTTATTAACTCTGCTGCGGTGTTACTAACTCTACTGCGGTGTTATTAACTCTACTGCGGTGTTATTAACTCTGCTGCGGTGTTATTAACTCTGCTGCGGTGTTACTAACTCTACTGCGGTGTTATTAACTCTACTGCGGTGTTATTAACTCTACTGCGGTGTTACTAACTCTACTGCGGTGTTATTAACTCTGCTGCAGTGTTATTAACTCTACTACAATGTTATTAACTCTACTACAATCCAACTAACTCTACTATAATGGTATTAACTCTGTTCACATGGTCTTGCTCCTACAGTACTCTGCACAATACACACAGTTTACAGACAGTAGATTATTTCCTCTAACAGCACGACACAGCGTTCTATTTATTCCTTACATAATCAGGAAACTACACTGTAATAAAAATCAGGGTCGACAACAAATACAAACAAATATAAGCATAAAATATAAGCACTACGGCACATATTTAGTGGGATGTCGTTCTTTCAGATCGTCTTCCAAATTTGTGAGGACTATCCCGTCAGTGGAACAGGGAAAAATGTACGCCATGGTCACTTGGGTTAGGTGCAGTTTTGTAATTATGGGTTTATGAAGGGGAAACAGACTTTCCCCTCACACACTCTCAACTTTCTGCAAAAACATTTGGATGGAGTGAGTCACACACTCGGACACGCCGATACAAACAGACTTGGACTGCTCGTGTGTGTGTGTGTGGCGGGGGGGGGGGGGCGGGGGGGCTACTGAACAGCAGCAGGCTTCATGGGAGAGCTTGCTAACAAGTGTTTACGCTAACACATGGGAAGTGTTTGCTGAGCGCAACTGATAAGCTCATTAGCTGCTGCATGGTGTGTTTCTTCAGGACACACACACGCACACACACACACACACACACAATCTGTCTTTCTCACTTTTAATTTAATTTCTATTCACAGCAATTCAGACTTGAATGAGACTGCGAATGATAAGATTCCTATTATTATTCTATTTCTTTTGTATGTTTATATTATTTATTTTTGTACTGTAATAAAAGAGTCTAAAAAAAGGAAATAATAAAACAGTACTTGTTTAAAAAATAATACTATGAGTAATATATAAATATATAAATAAACTTTGCCTATTTCATAAATAATATGAGACTGCAAACTGTGAAGGGAGAGAAGAAGAAGAAAAAAAAGTTAAATAAAAGATAAATAAAAGCCCATTTGATAAATAATAAGAAACTTTAAACTGTACATAATAAATAATTTAAACAAGGAAAAGAATACGATTGCTAAATTTACGTATATACGAGACTGAAAATAAAATGCAATACAAGATTGCCTGATAAAATTAAAAATACGGAAATAAATAAAACTAATAAGAAGAGTGCTCAATTTACAAATAATATGAGGCTGCAAAGTGTATAAAAAAAAAAGAGTTAATAATTCAATTATTATTGTTGTCACACACACAACCGTACACAGCACGACGTGTAGCGAAGCGCTTTTTATGGCTGTCCGTGACATAAAGAAATAAAATACGAGAGTTCCAAACAGAAAAAGTATTTTCTTTTAAGTGTAAAAAGTATTTTAAAAAAAAACATAATGTGAGGATATAAAGATGGGCTGAACAACAGTCTGATGACGTCCAGATGTGTGCAGCTGTTTTGTGCTATATAACGCTGTTCATTATTAAGCGAAGGTAGTTGTAGATAGTAGACGAAATTGTCCACATACGTAATCCATCCATCCATCCATCCATCCATCTTCTATACCGCTTATCCTTCAGGGTCACGGGGGAACCTGGAGCCTATCCCAGGGAGCATCGGGAACAAGGCAGGGTACACCCTGGACAGGATGCTCCACATACATAATAAATATAAATATTTATAAATACAGGATAAGGTGTAATAAAGGATAAAGTAGTTACAGAAGATATGAACGAATAGAAGATGTATTAAAGGAATGCGGTGGTGTGGGTGTTCGCATAATAAAATAATAAAGACTTCTTATGGGGGAAAAAAAAAGGCAATTTAACGAATAAACAGAGATTTTAAAGTATTGAAAAACAAAGTAATTCAAATGAGAAAACAATAAAAGGAAAAGAAAGGAAATATAAAGAAAATAATAAAAGATGGCCTGTTTAGAGAACATAAGGACCGCCAGGTGCCCGGGAAATCAACTTAAGCGAGTGCATAACCCGACTCTGAAGACGAGGAACTTTCCATCTTTTTTATTTACAGCATTAGTATTTGTTTATATCCATGCTCCCTAGGGTTTTAGTTAATGCCAAGTGTGTGATATTTCATGTCTCTATCTTACAGTGATATTCTCTTCTGTCACAAGGAGGTAATTAATACACTCTAATCTCACTCTTGTGTTTCTGCATCACAGACAGTGGCAGAGTGATGGAGGCTTTCAGACATTTTATCTCTCCTCTCGCGCTTTCTCTGTTCATTGTACATCTCACTCCAGCGCTCATCAGCCCGTATCTTTGTCCTCATCATTCTCTCTCTCTCTCTCTCTGTCTCCTCTCTCTCTCGCCCTCTCTCTCACTCTATCCTCTTTATCTGTCTCCGTGTGAATGCC
Source organism: Ictalurus furcatus (assembly GCF_023375685.1). NCBI lineage: Eukaryota > Metazoa > Chordata > Actinopteri > Siluriformes > Ictaluridae > Ictalurus > Ictalurus furcatus. Next base: position 24,543,107 of record NC_071269.1, read on the forward strand.
ATATCTCTCACGTTCATCCTTCTTTTTTTTTTCTCTCCCTGTGTGTAATGTCTGCATGACCCAGCATCTATCTTTCACTCTGATATTTCGGTACTTTCCTTTAGCTACATTTGCTATCCATGATTTCTAGGAAAGATAAATAATGCCACATGCATCCATTAATATATATGCGGTGTTCTGGATTCTGATTGGTCAGATGAAAAGGTGTCAATTCATTTTCTGTAACAGCAGCTCTGACAGGTTTATATTAATGCGCATGTAGCTTAGAAGAAAAATATATCATGATCGATATGGTGACGTTTCAGTAACGAGATGTTTACTGGATTCATGGAAGGAGTCTCCAGTGCCATTGCTTTGCAACAGTCCGCAAGCCGTACCTTGAAGTTCGGGACTGAGCAGTTTGCGCTTCTGCGGTTTCTCAGCAATCTGCCATACATATCGACACATCGAGAACCAACAATACATTCGAACAAGCATGTTAAAGAAAAAAAAAAAAAACAGCTCCGGACCAATCAGAATCGAGAATTGATCAGCGCCGTGGTGGAAAAGCTGAGTGAAACAATCAATCGTGAGTAAACGTGTTAATCTCGCTTGTTTGCCGACGAGCTACCGGAAGCGGTCTCTGATTGGTCATCTGCCCTGTCAGTCTATGAAAGTAGGCGTTGTTTATTGATGAAATGTACCAGACTCTGTAGCGAAGCTAGAGGTCTGGCTTGCGGGACTAAAGCATCACTGACTTCAGTAATCACATCAGAAGCACTTTTTCTAGCCCTAGAATACATTCAGAGATGTTAAAAACACATTAATCTTGTTTTCCGGTGAAATTTTCCCCCTTAAAATACATCAATATGTCAATGCAGTGCTTATATTGCCCCCTCATTGTACCATAAGCGGCATAATAATTGGAACATCCTTCACATCAGAGGTTGATTGATGGTCTCGATGTGTGTATACATATTCTGTTCATTTCACATGCTATAAATACCCAGCTGGCTACTGTGGCTAAGGGGACGTGTTTTTCACGTTTATGATCGCATCAATCACTGAATTATGTTGAACCCTGAGAAGTAGGAGCATGCAGCAGCTTTTGGATTGTGTCCATCTTATGTTGTGCATATTACATCGTGTTTTCGGTTTACAAAGATTGTGAGATTGCGTGTCTTGCTGAGTTTGTGATACAGGCCAAATTACAGCCATCCATACATCCATCCATTTTCCATTCCACTTATCCTACACAGGGTCATGGGGAGCCTGGAACCTATCCCAGAGAACTATGGGCACCCTCGACAAGGTGCCAATCCATCACAGGACACATTCACACACACACACTCACACACTACAGACAGTTTGGAAATCACAGTTAATGGGGGAGGAAACCGGGGTACCCTGAGGAAACCCCGGAAGCATAGTGAGAACATGCAAACTACACACACACACACACACACACACACAGAGCAGAGGTGGGATTTGAATCCTCAACCCCAGAGGTACTAGGCATGCATGCTAGTGATCAAGCCACCGTGCACCAGAGTTCTTGTTTAATGAATTTTCACCCACTGATCCTTTAAGTCCTGAGATAGTCTTTTTCCAGATCTACCTACTTTGCATATTTTCAGTGAAGTCAGGGGGCCAAAAAAGGTCTTCCAAAATCCCTTCATTTCTTGAAGTAAATTCACGATGGATTTTGAGGTGTGTTTTGGAACTGTCGTAGAAGCCGAGCGTAACAGATTCACCCCCATGCTTAAGAGTTGGCAAGATGTTCTTGCTAGTACTTTCTAATACTACCTCTCTTCCTCCAGACATACCTTTGGTGATTATATATCCAAAGACTTCGATTTTTACTTTATCAGTCCACAGCATTTGCTTCTGGCAATCATCTAGATATTGTTTTGCATACATTAGACATTGACTTTTGTGAACAGGTCACAGGAGGACTCTTTCAAGAAGATCATATATGTGCACGCAATGCTGCACGATAGGATGGTGTGCCACCACTCCTGTGTCAGGTCCTTAGTGTCACATGGGGGTTTCGCTCTGCCTTTCTGCCCAGCATATAGACAGTTCTGAGAGTTCTCTTGGCCTTCCAGACCTTGCCTCGACTTCCACGTCATCATCTATTAGATGTCAAATGTTAACCTGCCTATCGGGGCGGCTGTGGATCAGGTGGTAGAGCGGGTTGTCCACTAATCGTAGGGTTGGCGGTTCAATTCCCGGCCCACGTGACTCCACATACCGAAGTGTCCTTGGGCAAGACACTGTTGCTCCCCAAGTTGCTCCCGATGGCAAGTTAGCGCCTTGCATGGCAGCTCTGCTACCACTGGTGTGTGAGTGAGTGCGTGAATGGGTGAATGGGACACATTGCTCCAGGGTCCAGCAGTGGCAGCTTGGGATTTGAACTCACGACCTTCTGATCAGTAGTCCAACATTTTAACCACGGAGCTACCACTTCCCTCAGTACTAGTTTATCTTAAAAAAAAAAAGCTGCCACAACATTTGCCAATCATTTAGTTAGTTAGTTAGTTAGTTAGTTAGGGGTTTTACTGTCTTTACTTCTTTTCAGGTCAAAAACCAACATAATATGTCACGTGTCAAACTGTAGTTGCATACCGCACTTTTACCATGAAGCAGCTAGACAAAATAGCTATGTTTGTGTTCAAATGAGATCCCACAAATTCCATGTTGTGCTGTTATAGGAAAATAATCAACAATAGGGTGCTATAAAGCAAAGTTTCAGGTAAATATAACAAAAATGTAACTCAAACTTGTTATCTTTAAGTGTATTTGGCTTAAAGAAATTGATTTCTCATTTAAAAAAATGTTGAGGTAATTAGTTTCCACAAATTTTCTGAGTTAAACGAACTATCCAGTTTTACAGTGTACCATCCCTCTCATTACTTAATAGGTGGGACTTCTGGTTCCAAAGGTGGGTCTAAAATTAGCCATGGGGATGGATTTAGGGTTAAAATAGTGCAATCTGATTGGTTATTATCCATCACATTGCAGAAATCCCACCTATCAATTTCTTTAAGCCAAATACACTTAAATATAACAAAAATACAACAAAAATGTAACTTAATTTAAGTGTATTTGTCTTAAAGAAATTGATTTGTCAACTTAAAAAATTTGAGGTAATTAGTTTCCTCATTTTATTTATTTTATTTTATTTTTTTTTTAGTTAAATGAGCTATCCAGCTTTACAGTGCACTAGTGTTCTGGCAGCAGAGATTTTGGAGCAAGTAGCAGGTAGTTTTTCATGCAGATGATCATCTGGCCTGGAAGGGGGAAAAATTAAATGGTATTACAAAAAAAAAAAATAAATAAAACAGCGCTAGCAGCTTTGTGACCTTGAGAACACGATAAGCAGCTGCTTCTTGAATAACTAAAGCGTTTACTCCTTCATAAACAAGTTTTAGATGTCGAACAATGAGGGCGATATTAATTTAACATCCCAGACTTATCTGTAATGATTTTATTAAGGAATATTTTTCATCCCAGTGTGGTTAAAATCTGCAGAACAAACTAAAAGAAAAATGACTGGAGTGCTAAACTAATTAAAACAACCGAACTGGTCCAATTAAACTCTGGCAGAAAAAGATAACCAAAGATCCATCCATCCATCTTCTATACCGCTTATCCTTTTCAGGGTCACGGGGAACCTGGAGTCTATCCCAGGGATCATCAGGCACAAGGCGGGGTACACCGTGGATAGGGTGTCAATCCATCGCAGGGGACAATCACATACACACTCACACAAGCATTCATACACTACGGACACTTTAGACACGCCAATCAGCCTACCATGCATGTCTTTGGACTGGGGGAGGAAACCGGAGTACCCGGAGGAAACCCCCGCAGCACGGGGACATACAGGGCCACGGTGGGACTCGAACCCCCGACCCTGGAGGTGTGAGTGCTAACCACTAAGCCACCGTGCGCCCTATAACCAAAGATGAGTAGACTTCTTTTTGGAAAAGACGAAATCTTAATTATCCAATGAACCCTTAAACTTAGAACCCTTTTATATGGGGAAATACTATGTTGTGGGGTTCTGCATCGAATCTTTAAGACAGCAGTGTCAAACTCAAATTCTGCCCATAAACTAAAGCTGACAATTATTTCCATTACTAAGTGGTGGAGGAATTATGTTTTTGAAGTGTCCGTGGGTCCATCCGAGATTCTCGTCAGTATGATATCTCAAGAACTAGTGGTTGACTGTTCGTAGGATTTATATGGAATGATCATCATAACCAGCAGATGAACTGATTAGATTTGAGAATGGATCCAAACAGGGTCGAGGTCACACCAAGGTCAAATGTCTGCAAAAGATTTTTTTTCTTTTTTTTTCCCCAATAGTTGCCTTTGTGTTTGAGGAACATTTAAAAGTATTTCAGGCATACAATTTAGTAACAAGACAGACTCGACTTTTCATGTCTGCTAGTTCTATAAAAACATAATGAAGGCTGTCTTGTATAGGAACAAGAACACATCAAATCTGACAGACTCCTTAAAGAAGCACAAGATTTTCTTTTGTATTCAAATATTTAATTTTATATTTTGTATATATTTATTTAACCAGCCAAGGTCTAATGAAAGAAACATACAACAATAACTACAATACTCTAAGGCTGTAATATAACATCCATCCATCCATCTTCTATACCGCTTTATCCTTTTCAGGGTCACGGGGAAACCTGGAGTCTATCCCAGGGAGCATTGGGCACAAGGCGGTGTACACCCTGGACAGGGTGCCAATCCATCACAGGGCACAATCACATACACACTCACACACCCATTCATACACTATGGGCACTTTAGACACACCAAGCATGCATGTCTTTGGACTGGGGGAGGAAACCGGAGTACCCGGAGGAAACCGCCACACAGGGCCACAGTGGGAATCGAACCCTTGACCCTGGAGGCGTGAGGCGAACTACTAACTAGTTCCTGTATAGTTACCTATGGAGTTGTTGAAGGGTATTGTGCCAGGTGTTGCCAAAGACTTTTGCACAGTACTGTATCTAGAATAGGAAGTTTCTTGGAAAAGAAGCTTTAACAGAAACGATTCGACTGTAAGCATTATTAGGTGAAAATATTTACCGTATTATACTGATTAAAGGTGTATATTTTTAATATTAGGGGTTGCAGTGACTAGAACTTTCACAATTTGCTCTGTAGGGATGTCGACTAGTCAGGGCGCTGGAAAAAACAAAACAGTGAAGCGGTAAGTTGTGTAATTGTAATATTTCAGGCTAGATGAAACATATTCTACAGTCAACTCCACAGAGTGTGAGACTACGCTGGGGAAGTAAACCGTATATTTCTATTCTGTTTTGATTTCAATGAGACATTGATATCAATGTGTACGATGTTTACTCCACTCATTAGTTTTTGTTTTAACTATGGATCTGAAGACTATTTGGCTACTTTTATCATTAAGGTCTACTGGTTGACTGGTAAAAAAAAAAAAAAAAATCTTTCCCATCTCTCTTGCTTTTGTTTTTAATGGTATTTTTTTCACACAGGCCGAACGAAACGCGATAGCGGGCTGTGTTTGCCTCGTGGGCCTTGAGTTTGAATGCATGTGCTTTAAGGGTTCGGCAGAGTTACATCTAAAGAACCCTCAGAAGTGTACCACTGGAGGGATATTTACCAAAAACTATACCTGTAGAATACGTTTTTTTTTTCTGACAGTAAAGGTTGAATTACTCTGGTATCTGTGGGTCTTTGTTGGAAAAACTAACAAGCAAACAAAAAAGCCTACAAGTCTATTGCTGAAAACTTTACCCAGAAGTTCCTGAAGTTTCACTTTGGTTCACTTTGCTTTTGCAGTCTGGCCTTGAAACTGCTTGGTCAAATGGACATTTCAACAGGACTGTATTCGACCTTCGGGTGAACCGAGTGAAAAGAACAGAGAAAAGCCCACAGAGCAGCTAGCTACCATCTTTTATCCAGGTAATAATGCCTGGAGAAACACAGCCAAAGGGGGAAAACAAGACTTTTCTCGCACACAAGCCTGCTATCTCTTTGTGCTAAATCAAATAGCATATTTTATCTACGTGTGATAAGCAAGAGTTCCTTCAGGCAAGGTGAACACAACCAGTGTTTTAATTCTGGCTGTATCCAAACATTTGATTATAATGGTGCTTGAAAGTTTGTGAACCCTTTTAGAATTTGCTATTTTTCTGCATAAACATGACCTAAAACCTCCGATTTTCACACAAGTCCTAAAAGTAGATAAAGAGATTAAACAAATGAGACGAAAATATTACACTTGGTCGTTTATTTCTTGAGGAAAATGACCCAATATTACACATCTGTGAGTGGCAAAAGTAAGTGAACCTCTAAGATTAGCAGTTTAATTTGAAGGTGAAATTAGAGTCAGGTGTTTTCAATCAGTGGGATGACAACCTCCCTATTTTACTTTAAAAAAAAAAAACATGGATCTATCAAAGTCTGATCTTTACATCACGTTTGTAGAAGTGTATCATGGCACGAGCGACGGAGATTTCTGAGGACCTCAGAAAAAGAGTTGTTGAAGCTCATCACGTTGGAAAAGGTTACAAAACCATCTCTAAAGAGTTTGGACTCCACCAATCCACAGTCAGATAGATTGTGTACAAATGGAGGAAATTTAAGACCATTGTTACTCTCCACAGGAGCGGCCGACCAACAAAGATCACTCCAAGAGCAAGACGTGTAATAGTCCGCGAGGTCACAAAGGAACCCAGGGTAACTTCTAAACAGCTAGAGACCTCTCTCACATTGTCTAATGTTAATGTTCATGAGTCCACCATCAGGAGAACACTGAACAACAATGGTGTGCATGGTAGGGTTGCAAGGAGAATGCCACTGCTCTCCAAAAAGAACATTGCTGCCCCTCTGCAGTTTGTTAAAGATCACATGGACAAGCCAGAAGGCTCTTGTAAAAACCTTTTTTGGATAGATGAGACAAAAATAGAGTTTTTGGTTTAAATGAGAAGCGTTATGTTTGGAAAGGAAAACACTGCATTCCAGCATAAGAACCTTATCCCATCTGTGAAACCTGGTGGTGGTAGTATCATGGTCTGGGTCTGTTTTGCTGCATCTGGGTAAGGACGACTTGATAGAACAATGAATTCTGAATGATACCAGCACATTCTAAAGGAAAATGTCAGAACATCTGTTCATGAATTGAATCTGAAGAGAAAGTGGGTCATGCAGCAAGACAACGACCCTAAACACACAAGTCGTTCTACTAAAGAACGGTTATAAAGTTATTAAGAAGAATAAAGTGAATGTTGTGGAACGGCCGAGTCAAAGTCCTGACCTTAATCCAATAGAAATGTTGTGGAAGAACCTGAAGCAAGCAGTTCATGTGAGGAAACCCACCGACATCCCAGAGCTGAAGCTGTTCTGTACCGAGGAACGGGATAAAACTCCTCCAAGCCGATGTGCTGCACAAAGGGGTCACACCAGATACTGTAAGCAAAGGTGCACGTACTTTTTCCGCTCACAGATATGTAATATTGAATCATTCTCCTCAACAAATAAATGACCGAGTATAATATTTTTGTCTCATTTGTTTAATTGGGTTCTCTTTATCTACTTTTAGGACTCATGTGAAAATCTGATGATGTTTTAGGTCAGAAATACAGAAAATTCCATTCTAACGTTCAGGCACCGCCGTCACTACATCACCAGTGTTACGATAGTATGGACCTGTTATGTGTTTGCATTTACGAGAACTATTCATGGTCTATGGTTCTCACTTCAGACTAGAGTTTACGAATAAACTATTTACGAATAAATTGGTTTGTATCCAAATTTGTGTGATCAATGAGGCCTGTTTCTTATATGGTCCATATTTACAAATGTTTTTTTTTTTTTTTTTTTGAATTATAATTATTTCACTTTAATACTCCAGGGAGAAAACCATCAGAAGATTGCTTGTTAGAGAAACTGAGCCAAGCATGAAGCAGAAAGTAGTTAAAAACCTTGGGAAAATGTAAACATTTTGACTCGGGCAGATCGTAAGGGTTAAATCAGTATCCCACTGTGCCTTTATGCTGTTAGCATTCGCATCGGTGACGTTTGACATCTTGTGCAGAAATGATTCACTTCAAAAGCAGCTGTTTACCTCTTTTCTCAAGGTCACCATGAAAACCGCTACCTACTACTTTCCCGAAAGATAGAAATGCCACTGAAAAACGAGACAGTTGTGTTTTTTGAGTTCTTATCGACATGCTCTTGCTGTGTTTACTGCTCGTCCTCAGCACTGTTACTTTCGGAAGATTGTTCTGCTGGTTATGTAAAGTACATCAATAATTCATTACATACATTTTTTTTTTTAATATTCGAGAACCTGGAGCAAACCCTTAATCCTATTCCAAACTCACAACCTTCTCATCAGTACCCCAGAGCCTTAACCACTGAGCCACGACTGCCACGTACTTCCTAGCTTAAAAGGAACCACGACTATGAAGACCTGTATGGCTTATTACATTAACGTTGACATCCGCTATATAAATCCGCTATAGAAAAACACTCTAGATGTCAGAGGGAGTTTTTTTTATATATATATTAAAAATCCTTTCACTCGTAGGCTGCCATTGCTGTTTATGCACAAAGCATTCTGGGTAGTGCAAATGGTTGCGACGGTCTTGATTCTCCAGCGACCCTACAGCGATAAAAACATGTCTTCAGCCTTTTCAATTTGAACCCGAGCGTAAAATAAGCGAGGAGGCTAACATAGAATACATTACTCAGAATTTACATCGAAATGAAGACGATCTGAGAGGTGAGGAGGCGAGAGTGGGGCAAAATCGACGGTGTCTGCGCGACTGCACGTCTATGCCAAGCGTGAGCCTTTGTTGTTCAAGGTAAGCATATGGATTAAACTATCATTTTATGATGAATCACATTCTACGATCGATCATTTTTGAGATTATCAGCCATCTCGCCGTCGTATACGTTATCCTGTTAAAATTCCGACGACCAGTGCGATGTCGCCACGTTATGAGCAAATCTATGTTATCTACACAGCCTCTGGATGTACGAAGGTACTCGTATCTTTGGAAACTGATCGAAAGAATACGGCCATGAGTACAGAGGGTGGAAATTAGGTTCCTCTGCAGAGTGGCCAGGTTTAATCTCTATGATGTATTGAAAGGAGACAGTTTGTCAGAGCTGGGATTTGAACTCACAGTCTTCCAATCGGTAGTCCAACATCTGAGCTGCCACTGCCCACAGGTTGAGATGGTTGAGATGGATGCCCACTGGTCGGTTCCTGGAAGACCTGTATCAGGCACGTCCAACTGGACAGAGACCCCAGGGCAGGCACGATACCGGCTGGAGAGATTATATCTCACAGCTGGCCTGGCGATCCACAGGAGGTGCTGGAATCTGTGGATGGGGGATAGAGAAGTCTGGAGTGACCTTCTTAGCCTGCAGCCACCACGACCCCCACCAGGGAAAGTGAAAGAACGAACGAATGAACTCTATGCCAATTATACGCACCTTAACCAAATTGTACACCAATTAAACACAGCTGATGACCACAAAGCAAACATCTGGGATCACCTCTGCTTTTGGACCTTGGGTCTAGCTCCCAATAGAAGCTAGCAAACTATCTTTGGTGAACCACAATAACCTGCGTAGCTTGTCTGCTCAAGACAGAGACAGGATTATAGAAACACTTTATTCGACCATCTTCACATACACAATTCCACACAACTGGTGTCTTCCAACACTGGATATGCAAATGCTTTGCATGTGCAGCATGTTAAAATGAAACCTTCTGAATAGCGATTGTCTGTTTCCATTGAAAATGAACGCTTTTTTAACTGTTAAATCTGGATGAGAAATCAGCGTGAGTGTAGAAAGAGATGGATCGCGTGTGGCGCCGTAATCCGTCACAGCAATTCCCGCTCTGATCTTATTATCCCGATTCGACAGTCAAGCTCGTCAGCGAGAGTGAGGGGGAAATGAGAAAGTAAAAAAAAAAAAGGAAAGAAAGAAAATGGCATGCAGAATAAATAACATGGAAATGCTTTCATTTGAAGGCTGTGTTCTTCCATCAAGCGCGAGCGTCTCCCGGTTGCATAAATAACGCAGTAATAAGAATCACCTCTCGGCCATTTTATATTCATAACAATACGTGCTGGATTTGTAAGCCTGTCTGGAATCCCATGCATCTGAAATGACACTTTAATCCGTCTTTTCCTGGGCTAACGGAGGCGTCGTCTCATCTGTGTCTCATCTGGAAATTTATAGAGATAAATCTCGAAACACAAGACTTTGAGAGTCAGGAATAAGGAGCTCAGACAACGCTGTGGAAACAAATTAAAATGCTTTCACGTTTCCAGTTCAATTGGAGTTCAGTATTGCTAATCCACTTCCTGGTGGAGAGAGTGAGCACTCGAAGGGATATGAAGGACACTCAAGAGCACTTTCACTGAACTGGGGTTGGCGTGTCAATGGAGAAAAGACTGACTTCATCTCCTCCGTTCTTTGCTCTCACTTCTAACCACCAGAGACTTCCAAGAGTCACAACACAACAAAAGCGCTGTTAGCGTTCACGCTTTTAGCACATATAAATGTCGTGACGCAGTGGGAGCCAAAAATATGGGTTCAATACCAAGAACCTTTAATTTAATCTATTGTCTAAAAAATAATACAATATTTTTTCCCTCGGTTAATCATTATTAAGTTACTATAGAAACGCTAACGTATTTAACAAATGCGTTAAAATAAACCTGTAATTTGCAGCTGCACATTTCTGTCAGAGCTGCCGGTGTAAAAAAATTCATCAAGACCTTCTAACCAATCACGATCCAGAATTCAACAGAATACGCTATTAGTTAACAGTGGTTAATATAACGCTTTCCTTTATTAACGTCCCAGGTTTGTAATTTTGAGGTTTTACAAATTTTACAACGCTCAGATTTCACATTCTTAAAAATTCTTGACATTTTATTCATGATTACTGCAGGAGAAAAGGTGTGTTGTGGATACTACTACTACTACTACAACTAATAATAATAATAATAATAATAATAATAATAATAATAAATATAGCTGCAAGCAGCAATTATGGGGTCAAGCACTTTCTACCCCTACCCATTAGAGACAGCGGAAGTCTAGAAGCCATTGGCACCGGCGTCACTTCTTACCAAGAAGACATACTAAATCTGAAGGCTGTTGCTGAGATATGCTGTCACTTCCTGTTTGGTGACTTCAAATGGACATCAGATTCATTCGCAGATTATAGAAGTAACATCCTGCATATCAAAAATGGCTGGCTGGCTGAATGCATAGGTAGGTACGTAGGTAGGCAGACAGACAGACAGACAGACAGATAGATAGATAGATAGATAGATAGATAGATAGATAGATAGATAGATAGATGACTGTATTCATCCCAGAGGGAAATTCACAAATTACAGCAGCACAGAGAGTTAGAAAGTATACTACAAAAAAAATTATAAATTCAATATATATATATATATATATATATATATATATATATATATATAAAGTCTGAGTGTATATGTAGATATAAGCAGACTTGAGTGGAATTAAAGAATAATAAAATCCAAGAAGCATATTTTGTTTGGTTTGTTCTCATGATGCATTGTTCCAAATTTCATGTTTATTGGATAGAATTTATAAGAGAAGAAGACGGGTAAAAAAAAATATATTTTTAAAAGTTTTCAAAATGCCTGACTTCCTGTTTTGGCAAATAACAATTTGGGGCATCTTAATATTGGTGTACACATGGAAGTTGCATTACTTCTCAAGTAAAGAACATCATTTTATATAACTTTTTGTTTTTCATAAACTGTGATCTTTAGACTTGTTTTTTTTTTCCCTTCCATTTAGCCACAGTATTTTATTAAAAAACTTAATATATTAACACTACAATGTTTTACAATTGTTGTTAAAAAAAAAAAAAAAAGTATTTGTTTTATATTCATGTAGTTTTTTGTAACGACGCTGCCTCCGGGTTATTTGTCTCTTGTTTGTGGAATGCGAGGTCACCTACTACACACCAAGACAGATTAGAAGCCTCGTCCCCAATACATCAGTGGACCGAGGGGGGTATTTTATCACACGCTCTGCCCAACTTCTTCCCATGGGGAGCTGGAGAAAGGGGGTACTAACACACACACACACACACACACACACACACACACACACACACACGCACTCACATCCGCCGATGGGAACCTGAGAGTCCGAGCCTAGCCAAGGTCACTCTCTTTCTCTTTCACTCTCTTGGTTCAAACACCATTTGTGTGTATGAATAAAGAGAGCGAATGAGTCAAGGTTGAGGAGATGACTCTATCCCCTTATGAGAGCATGACGCACATGAAGAGGACGGATGACTTCCAAGAATATAATGCAAGGCTGTCCAGAGAGAGAGAGAGAGAGAAGTTGAGGTCTAGCACAATGACATGATCTGTATCTTTTTAGTGCTCCAAATATCCGTATCTGTATTTGGTAGTTTTAAAAAATGATGTCAGTGTTGTGTTTTGGCTCAAAGTTTGACAAGAAGTAATTCCTTCTTCTAGACAACAGACTAATCATTGGTGTAATGGTTACGAACAAAGCCAACTGGTTGAGGTAAAGGTCAGCTTCCAAAAGGATTTCATGGTTTTTGGACTCGATCTTGACTTGTTTTGGCTTTCATTTGGACTCGATCTTGACTCGTTCTGATGTTCATTTGGTTTCGATCTTGACTCGTTCTTGCTTTCATTTGGACTCGATCTTGACTCGTTCTGGCTTTCATTTGGACTCGATCTTGACTCGTTCTGGCTTTCATTTGGTCTTGATCTTGACTCGTTCTTGCTTTCATTTGGTCTCGATCTTGACTCGTTCTGGCTTTGATTTGGACTCGATCTTGACTCGTTCTGGCTTTGATTTGGACTCGATCTTGACTCGTTCTGGCTTTGATTTGGACTCGATCTTGACTCGTTCTGATGTTCATTTGGTTTCGATCTTGACTCGTTCTTGCTTTCATTTGGACTCGATCTTGACTTGTTCTTGCTTTCATTTGGACTCGATCTTGACTCGTTCTTGCTTTCATTTGGACTCGATCTTGACTCGTTCTGGCTTTCATTTGGTCTCGATCTTGACTCGTTCTGTCTTTAATTTGGACTCGATCTTGACTCGTTCTGATGTTCATTTGGTTTCGATCTTGACTCGTTCTGGCTTTCATTTGGTCTCGATCTTGACTCGTTCTTGCTTTCATTTGGTCTCGATCTTGACTCGTTCTTGCTTTCATTTGGTCTCGATCTTGACTCGTTCTTGCTTTCATTTGGTCTCGATCTTGACTCGTTCTGGCTTTCATTTGGTCTCGATCTTGACTCGTTCTTGCTTTCATTTGTACTCGATCTTGACTCGTTCTGGCTTTGATTTGGACTCGATCTTGACTCGTTCTGGCTTTCATTTGGACTCGATCTTGACTCGTTCTGGCTTTGATTTGGACTCGATCTTGACTCGTTCTGGCTTTGATTTGGACTCGATCTTGACTCGTTCTGGCTTTGATTTGGACTCGATCTTGACTCGTTCTGGCTTTCATTTGGACTCGATCTTGACTCGTTCTGATGTTCATTTGGTTACTATCTTGACTTGTTCTGGTTTTCATTTGGTTTCGATCTTGACTCGTTCTGGCTTTCATTTGGTTGCTATCTTGACTCATTCTGATGTTCATTTGGTCTCGATCGTGACTCATTCTGGCTTTCATTTGGTCTTGATATTTACTTGGCCTCGAGCTCCTTAAAACGAGACTAGTACTAGTCTTGAACTTGGTCACTGGGCTTGACCGTGGTGGTCTTGACATTCAGATTTGAAAACTGGAAGTGGTTTAAACTGGAAGTTTTTATTTTTTTTTTATATTTTTTTCATTAAATATTGCTACTATGCACATAGAAACACTGGCAAACACTGAAACAAAGAAAAAAAAAACCCAGAAAATGGAAGAAATGTCAGCACAGTGTATGAATTCTGACTCCTCAACCTCAGCTGCATCATTCCTGCTCATAACTGGTTTCCAGTAGAGATGTGCATAATCCTGCTCATGCAGTATTTATTTATTTATATATATTTTTGTAAGTGCCCATGACCAGGGGTGGACTGGGACCAAAAAGACTTTCTGGCCCAGAGCGGAACTCCACACCCAGCCCACAACACGCCACATCATAACACACCGGTGCACTTACTAGCATAAAAAATGTAACACAATACAGAACCATAAATGCCATTTAAACATATTCATCTGAAGTAGCACTGAACAGATATCAAGTCGTATTTGTAAAACAGGCGAACAGAAACAGAAGAACCGTGTCACAAAGAATATAAAACAATCAAGATACAATGTTAGCTAGTCAGGGGGATCGTCTGGGTACAGTGTAGCAGAGCTGCACCACTCAGCTGTACAACTCCTCAATCAGGACTGAAACTTTATTAGATGAGAAGTATTTTGAGGGAGACGAACAACAAAACCCACCCCTCCCCCAAATATATATATATATATACATTTCCGTAGCAGTGGGCCAGCCCACTTCGCCAAGCGTCCCACCTGGAAAACTCCCTGTGCTCCAGGTGGCCAGTCCGCCCCTGCCCATGATCTTTGCTAATGAATTTACCTGGGTTTTATTTCACAAAAAAGAAACAAACTAGAAGCCTAGTTTAAAGCATCACGACCCTGACACGGCAGTTACCAAGGAAACGCCCACACCTATTAATCCGCGGTCAGAATCAGAGTCAATCTGATACTTTTTGATCCATTTGGTATTTCATTTGTTCGGTTTGATCTCCTCGCTTCTCTGCGATTCATTTCTTAATTTATTTTAGCTTTGTGTATTCGCTTACATGACTTTTCCCCCCCCCCCCTCATTTTGAGAGACCGTGTGTATGAAAAGTGCTCTATGATTAAAATTCTTGCTACGTTTTGGATGTAACGTTTCATCGCCTTTAGCCTTTATGGGAAAAAAAAAAAAACCCGAGCTAATAACGAACAGCGGTGGACGACAGGAGCGTTAGCGAAGCGCTGCTAGCAAAAACGCTGCTAGAAAGAGCAACAGGCTGTGTTTCATCAGCCAGAGGGAAGGCTGTTTTATTCAAAGAGACAGGATGATTGCTAGGTTTTGGACGGCCTGACGCACGGCTGTGTTTCAAACGGACAGAGGAACGGCTGTGTTTAATTCGGAGCAACTGAAAATCCCTTCTCAGCGGCGGCTGCGGCGCAGTTTCGCCACCTGAATCACAGAGCCCCTTGTTATGGACGTATATCAAAGAACATCCTGCTGGAGTGCAGAGTTTTAGCTGAGAGCTGCTCTCAGAGAAACTGAGCAGTCCACACACACACACACAGAAAATCTGCTGAGCCGGGTAAAATCCAGGCCTTTGTGAGGATCTTGGCCCCAAGTGTCAGCAAAATGATCCTGTCATATCAGAAAACAAGACACTCAGATCTCCCCAGTGCCTGCAGTCCTCTCGTTATCTCCCTGTCTTCCCCTCTCTCTCCCTCTCTCTCTCTCTCCCTCTCTCTCTCTCTCTGTGTGTGTCTTCTTCTCTCTCACAGAAACGATGAGAGCTAAGACAAGAAAGAAAACTTTCTGTGTGTACCTGAGTAAATATTCTGACTTCGTGTCAAGCGAAGGTGTTAGCGTCGAAACCGCTAGGTTTTTTTTTTTCCTTCCCTTGCTGCTTGTTTCCTGCGAGACAGAATATTCTAGCAGGCTGTTTTTCTTCACATGTGATGGTTTTTTTTGTTTTGTTTTTTTTCCTCCTCTGCCATGTGTTCTAGCACTTCCCGAACTCCAGGTTTCTTACACATACAGTCGCGGTCGGAAGTTTACATACCCCTTGCGGAATCTGATGGATCTTAATGCTGTTAACAAAATAAGACGGATCGTAAAAAAATCCCATGTCGTTGTTTATTTCGTCCTGCCCCGAATAAACTATTTCACATAGCAGATGTTTACAGATAGTCCACAAGACAAGATAATAGCTGAATTTATAAAAAGTTTACACACCCGTGATCCTTAATACTGTTTTTGCGAGAGTTCTTCACGAGTCGCTCGTTTGTCCTGAGCGGTTAAACTGCCCGCTGTTCTTCAGAAAAATCCTCCAGGTCCTGCACATTCTTTACTTCTCCAGCATCTTCTGCATATTTGAGCCTCGTTTCCAACAGCGACTATATGATACCGAGATCCATCTTTTCACACTGAGGACGACTGACGGACTCGTACACGACGATTACAAAAAGGTGCAAACGTTCACCGATGCTCAAGAAGGCAACATGATACATTAAGAAGCGCGGGGGGGTGTAAACTTTTGAACAGGATGATCGGTGTAAATTGTTATTATTTTGTCACATATTAATACCTTATTTAGCATCTGAAGGGCGGTACTAAATGAAGAAAATAAGATCTCTTAAACAAAATAATAACAATTTACACTGATCATCTTGTTCAAAAGTTTACACCCCCCCCCCCCCACCCGGCTCTTAATGTATTGTGTTACGTTCTTGAGCATCAGTGAACGTACGCAGCTAACTCGTCTCTCGGACATTTCACCACGTTAACGCTTTACTATAAACTGTTATAAAGCGTGATGTGTCGTTCATGAATAAATCAGAAATCGTAAAAAAAAAAATAAAAACCTCAAATTAAACGCTGGCTGTAGAATGGTGGAATAACGCGCTCCGGAACGCGCCGTTATAAAATAGCGTTTCAGCATGGATTGCGTTTCACGTCAGACCGTGTCACACCTCTCAACATGGATATAGTGTATATTCATATAACCGCAGGGTCTGGAGGTTGTTATTCCTTACTTAATCAACACATCTGAGAGAAATGTCTCATCTCCACCCTCACGCTATCATCACACAGTCTGTATAAAAGTGTTATTTCTCTTATTCTCTTATTACGTTAATTCTCTTATTCTGTTCACCAGACCAGAGTCCCCTCTGTCTCGTTATCTCTCTTCCTCTCTCTGCGAATCTGGATGTTTTCCTCCTCTTTCCGCCCCTCTCTCCATCTCCTGCTGCCTTCTCAACTCTTGTTCTGATCAATACACATCAAGAGGCTTTCAATAAAACCCCGCCCAATCTCTCTTTCTCTCTCTCTCTCTCTCTCTCTCTCTCTCTCTATACACCTGTCTGGAGACGAGAGAAACGAGTGCTGCAGGGTCACAGTCAGGCCATTTTTGAACATGGAGTGAAGAACATGGCGTGACTGCGTGGCTGTATGAGAATGAGGAGCCATAATTGTATGAGGATGGAATTACATGTGTGTGTGTGTGTGTGTGTGAGAGAGAGAGACGTAAAAACATTCATCACCAGAAAAAGAGAGAGAGAGAGAGAGAGAGATCTAATAGGGTCCTTTCACATGTTCAGACATGTAGAAGAAAGAAAAAAATTGGTCTTGTATATATTTACACTGATCAGCCATAACATTAAAACCACTGAGAGGTGAAGCGAATAACGTTAATTATGTCGTTACGGTGGCGCATGTGAAGGGGTGGGATATATTTATTACGCAGCAAGTGAACAGTCAGGTCACGAAGTTGACGCGTTTTAAGCAGGAAAAATGGGCAAGCGTAAAGATCTGAGTGACCTCGACAAGGCCTAAATTAGAACAGCTAGACGACTGGGTCGGAGCATCTCCGAAACTTCTTGAGGTCTTGTGCGGTGTTTCCAGAATGCAGTGGTTAGTACCTACCGAAAGTGGTCCAAGGAAGGACAACCGATGAGCCAGAGACAGGGTCATAGGTGCCCAAGAATCATTGATGTGGATGGGGAGCGAAGGCTTGGGGAAGAAGACGAGCCGGTGGAGGAAGTGTGATGCTCTGGGCAATGTTCTGCTGGGAAACATTGGGTCCTGGCATTCATGTGGATGTTACTTTGATACGTACCACCTACCTAAACGTTGTTGCAGACCGAGTACACCCCTTCATGGCAACGGTGTTCTCTAATAGCAGTGCTCTCTTTCAGCAGGATGATGCTCCCTGCAAAACTGCAAAACTGTCCAGGAACAGTTTGAGGAACATGACACAGAGTTAAAGGTGTTGATTCGGCCTCCAAATTCCCCAGATCTCAATCCGATCGAGCGTCTGTGTGACGTTCTGGACAAACAAGTCCGATCCATGGAGGTCCCAGCTCACAACTTACAGGACTTAAAGGATCTGCTGCTAACATCTTGGTTCCAGATACCACAGCACACCTTCAGAGGTCTTACGGAGTCCAGGCCTTGACGGGTCAGAGCTGTTCTCGTGGCACAATACTAGACAGGTGGTTTTCACGTTATGGCAGATCGGTCATACTTTTTATCCACTTACCGTTACATTTAAATGTTAATGTCCTTACAGAAAACGTCACCGTATTAAAGAGAGATAATACATAGTCCAAGTGTGGGGGCGTGGCCTCTGTGTTGGTCAATCCCATTAGGGGGAGTGGCTTCTGCGTTTGGCAATCTGATAAGGTGGCATGGACGGAAAAAAAAACAAAAACAAAACATTTTATATCGTTTTCATTTTATTAAATTAAAAGTTTAAAAGTTTATATTAGAAACGACAAGTGATTGAGAGAGAGAGAGCAAGTGAGACAGAGAGAGAGAGACAGAGAGAGAGAGCAAGCAAGAGAGAGACAGAGAGCGAGAGAAGAGAGAGAGAGAGAGAGCGCAAGAGAGAGACAGAGAGCGAGAGAAGAGAGAGAGAGCAAGAAAGCGAGAGAAGAGAGAGGCAGAGAGAGAGACAGAGGACGAGTGAAGAGAGAGACAGAAAGAGAGAGAGAGCAAGAAAGTGAGAGAAGAGAGAAGAGAGAGACAAAGAGAGAGAGAGACAGAGGGCGAGAGAAGAGAGAGACACAGAGAGAGAGAGAAAGAGAGAGAGCAAGAGAGCGAGAGAAGAGAGAGACAGACAGAGAGCGAGAGAAGAGAGAAATAGAGAGAGACAGAGAGCGAGAGAAGAGAGAGACAGAGAGAGAGAGAGAGAGAGAGAGAGAGAAGAGAGAAGGGAGAGACAGAAAGAGAGCAAGAGAAGAGAGAGACAGAGAGAGATAGAGACAGAGCACGAGAGAAGGGAGAGAGAGAGAGACAGAGAGAGACAGAGAGCGAGAGAAGAGAGAGACAGAGAAAGAGAGGGAGCGAGCAAGAGCGACAGAGAGAGAGATTTGGAGCTGAAATGAGAATATAGATGGAGGTCAGTGGCTCCAGGTGCTTCTCCTCCTCCACCTGCACATCATTCGGCCAGCGAGCGCTGACACAGAACATTTTTTTGCTGAAAATGGGTCAGAGAGACAGAGCAGCTCGAGGCCATGTAAATAATTCACAAACACATTCCAGCGGGATCGGTCCGGCGTGCGAGGTGGGATGAGGGGGTGCATGCAGAAACGCCCGCCTGCCAGCTTTTAAATCATTATCATATCCAAACATCACATCCAGCTTATAGACAACCCAAATCCTCTCACACAGAACTGAGGACACACACACACACACACACACACACACACACACACACACACACACACACACACACACACACCCTGAGCTGAGACAACATGCTGTATCACATTTGTCTTGCTTACTTTTTGGGATTTTATCTTTTATTATTATTATCATGGGCGCACAGTGGCTTAGTGGTTAGCACGTCCGCCTCACACCTGCAGGGTCCGGGGTTTGGGTCCTGCCGTGGCCCTGTGTGTGTGGAGTTTGCGTGTTCTCCCCGTGCTGCGGGGGTTTCCTCCGGGTACTCCGGTTTCCTCCCCCAGTCCAAAGACATGCATGGTAGGCTGATTGGCGTGTCTAAAGTGTCCGTAGTGTATGAATGGGTGTGTGAGTGTGTATGTGATTGTGCCCTGCTATGGATTGGCACCCTGTCCAGCGTGTACCCCGCCTTGTGCCCCATGCTCCCTGGGATAGACTCCAGGTTTCCCCGTGACCCTGAAAACGATAAGCGGTATAGAAGATGGATGGATTATTATTATTATTATTATTGTTTTTATTATTATCCTCCACAACACACCTTTTCCCCCATCACCCTGCACTAACCACAGCTAAAATGTCTTCTTTTTTTAAAATTATTTATCAGTGTGAAATTTTGTTGAATCCTGGACTCTGATTGGTCAGAAGTTGTTGATTCATGTTCTATAACAGCAGCTCTGACAGTCCCGCAGGTTTACATTAATGCGTCCGTTTCCATAGCGATCGTTAGCCGGGACTCATACGGCAAACAATTCCATATCTTAAATCTAACAACAAACAGTTTGTGTGTGTGTGTGTGTGTGTGTGTGTGTGTGTGTTTATGTTTATTTATTATATTTAACATATAATCATCGACATGGTGACGATTTCTATAAGGATATGTTTATTTAATATTTAAAAGAAGGAGTCTCCAGTGTCAGTGCTTCGTAACAGTCAAAGGTAAAGCTGTAACTTGGTGATTTCCGGGATTTTTAGGACAATAATTTAGGAATCATTGTTCTTTATTTCTTAAACTACATATTACTGGCTTATAATTAGCGGGACACCTCAAAGCCTTAGTTTAATATATTAGCGTGATACGTCCTGTATAAGAACACGCTGTTCTGGAGTTATAGTAGTTATTTCAGTTCTATTATTTAGACGCCATGCAGTCTTGATGGAAAAGCGATGGAAATAAAATCGGCAGCTTTCGTAAGGAACTCTGACTTCCGGACTCGACAGTAACAAGTTGTTGTGTTCGATTTCAATATTGTCCCTTAAGAATTGAGTTTTAAATCCTTCCTCGTCTGCATTATTTAACCTGTGCAAGTTGAGGCACTGAGGCTCTCTGCCTTTAATATTTCATCTCTGCATAATCAGTGGAGAGAGGTGTGTGTGTGTGTGTGTGTGTGTGTGTGTGTTGGTCGGTCTGGGACACGGCTGCCATGGGCCGCTGCAGGAGAGTCCTAACACTTTTATTTATTCATCGACATGCTTTGCACGTCCAAAAATGCACACACACACACACGTGCAAAATGAAGTGCAGTGAGGCATCTAAATAGGTGTGTGTATATGTTTGTGTGTGTGTGTGTGTGTGTGTGAAATGAACAGCTGTCTGAAAAACACATATTTTCTCTAAACACACTTGAGGAAACAGACCTGACACGTCCTTCGCAACTCTTCAAGTCGACTGTAAGTTCGCGTTCTCTTCGGGATACACGCTCAGGTCTGCACAGAACTTTTCTCAAGTTTTCTGATCTTTTAGTTTTGGAATGCTCCCAAAAACACAACTAGGGCTCGGCCTTGCAGCTGCATATGCAGAGGTTTACTCTATATTTAATGAGCCCATTCATAGACCTTATCGTTTCTATAGTAACAGCGCGTGTGTCGTCACTGATAAGGACAAATGTGTTTATCGAACATTTTTGGAAGGAGTCTCCAGTGTCGGCGCTTGGTAACAGTCAGAGCGAAAGCCGCAACTCATCGCCAACATCACGAGCTCCTCCGTTTGTCGTCTGAATTATCTCCGTTGCTCCGTTTGCTCAGTCGTTTGCCTGGTTTATTTATTTATTTATTTTTCTTTCAGGATCGCTAATAAAGCACTTACCTGTACTCACCTGCATCTGAATCATGAGCAATAAATTGAAGTTAGAGACAGAAATGAGAAGCGGGTAAAGAAACAACTGTCTATATAACGCCTTTCTAGAATTTCGCACCGTTAACTCTGACCAGAAATGCATTTAAAAGCACGACGTGTCATTCTTAAATAAATAACGCTTGTTGAAGTTGCTGTCGTAGTGCTGGAATGAGACACGCGCTGGTATAAGAAAATGAATCCGCGACATTAAGTAGCGGTCAAACCGCTCCATTATACCAGTACAATGGTGCTTGAAAGTTTGTGAACCCTTTAGATTGTTGCATCAATTTTTGCCTATTACCCAAAGACAATTAATATTTAACATAGAAACAGATACTCACTTATATTAACCAGACGAAGGTAGAAAGTAAGACACCGAGAGCCAGTGAGTGAGAAGAAGCAAGGGTCCGAGTTTGTTTGTTCCATGAGATCCACACGGTTGAGACGTCCCAAGGGTGATCCAAAACCCAGAGCTGAAGCTCTCCTATTTATACGGTTTTCTTAGGGTCAGGCTGACCCAGACACCAATATGTTTAGAGTTAGCCGTCCCAGAACACCATTAAGTACGTTAATCAACATTTTTGAGTGACCCTGATCCCACGGCGTCCGCTGTTCCCAGAGCCCCTTATCTCGAGGCCCTCGCCGTTCCCAGAGTCCCTTATCTCGCAGGTGCAGCTCTTATATCAATACCCTTATAGTTTGTCTTGTTTCACTCTTAAAAAATAACCTGACCTTCGTCTGTGTCACTCCTGACTGGACCTTCGTTGAGAAAGGACCCTCCACACCCCCCGAAACACACCGTCTCTACATTATGAGTAAGTTTAATGTTTGTTTTATGTTTGTTTTACATTATGACTAAGTTTTATGTTTGTTCTGTATTTCTTTTTTATAGTGCTTGCATGTACATTACCCTATAATCATTTATTTCTGTTTTCTGCATATACACCAGACCTCTGTGTGTGTGAGTGTCTCTTAGTTGAACTTCTGCCTGCATGCAGACGTACTCCACCTACGCTCTGAGGCCTGCCGCACTAACCAGAACATGTATTGTTATCCCCCTGCGCATCGCTTATCTGCGTGTGTTTCGTCTTAGGTGAACGTCAGCTCTTACAGTCCCACCAGCCCAGTGAATCCTCAATAAAATGACATACTACTCATACTTGGTCTCCCTCGTGTTTATTTCATGTCTATTTTTATTTCCAACGAGATTTTGTGTGGAAACCCTCGTCAGATTTCCACACGAGTACTTGGTCATTTATTTATTTATTTATTTATTTATTTATTCACTGAGGGAAAACGATCCAAAATGACATATCTGTGAGTGGCACCACAGAACATTATTTTCGTGAAGCGAGGACGTGAAGCGAGAAGCCGATGTGACTAAACACACCGACATCCCAGAGCTGAAGCTGTCCTGTACTGAGGAACGGGATAAAATTCCTCCGAGCCGATGCGCAGGACCGATCAACACTCACCCCAAACGTTGAGCTGGAGTTATTACTGCACAAGGGAGTCACACCAGATACTGAAAGCAAAGGTGTACATACTTTTGCCTCGTACAGATATGTAATATTGGATCATTTCCCTCCAAAAATAAGTGAGCAGATATAATATTTTTGCCTCGTTTGTTTCATTAGGTCCTCTTTATGTACTTTTAGGACTTGTGTGAAACTCTGATGTTGTTTTAGGTCATATTTATGCAGCAATACAGAAACTTCTAAAGGGTTCACAAACTTTCAAGCACCACTAATGTATGTCACTGATTATTTTCACTTACACAGCTTACATTACTCTTGTAGGTTCGACACAAAATTAAAGAAGAACGCATCAGACAATTATAACAAGTGTACAAATCGAGATCCCGGAACAGCTAAGACACAATCCAGGGTTTTAGTGGCTAATATTGAATCCGTTCCCGTTTCCCATCCCCTCACCCATGTGACTTCCGACTGTCATCGTATTATCCGGCTTTGGCGTTTACTCTGACTCGGCCCCAACTTGTTATGTCCTCGTTACAAACTTTTTTTCAAGACAAGCGCTCCTCTCTAACTGATCGTCCTTCTTCATCTGGGGAAATCAGGCAGCTCTGTCATTAACAGAGGGAATAGAGGAGGAAGCGTTAATAAAGTCTCACCCTCAGGGCTGAAAAAACACGCCGCTCATCAAGACTCCAGCAAGACGATTAGTCTAGCCAGATAAATGCGTGAGGAGACTCTGTTCTCGGTGCATTAATCAACCATTAACAAACGCACGTCTGAGCGTTTAAAGAAGGCTGGAACTTCTGATGTTAGTTCTGCCACACTGAGAAAGAAGTTGAAGGAATTTGAGCCAATTAGCTCAAATTTCATACGAATGAGGTTGTAGCTGTGGTTTTCACTGTAACCTGAACCAATTAGAACTCCTATTAATTCTTGTGGAAAAAATTTTTTTTTAAAAAAAGGGAGAAATTTAAGTCGGAGAAGGACGTGTAGTCGTGAAGGTCCTGGAGGACGGCGTTCGGAAGTTTGTGGGTGATGGCATGAAAAGATCTACCTCATCAAGGTCAGACTGGTCTTAAGTACCACCAGTGGGAAAGTATTCATGGAGCTGAGAGTCGGAGCAGGAGTGTAATGCTGCAGGAGCTACGGTAAGGTCAGGCCATGTAGTACATTGTGAGTGAGAAGTAAGAGTTTGTATACGATTCTGTGTGAAACAGGAAGACTACACGGGTAAGGGTGCGGGTGTGAATGAATTCTGAATATTTTAAAGACTTATAGGGTGCACGGTGGATTAGTGGTTGGCACGTTCGCCTCACGCCTTCAGGGTCGGGGGGTCGATTAACACCGTGGCCCTGTGTGTGTGGAGTTCGCATGTTCTCCCCGTGCTGCGGGGGTTTCCTCCGGGTGCTCCGGTTTCCTCCCCCAGTCCAAAGACATGCATGGTAGGCTGATTGGTGTGTCTAAAGTGTCCGTAGTGTATGAATGGGTGTGTGAGTGTGTATGTGATTGTGCCCTGCGATGGATTGGCACCCTGTCCAGGGTGTACCCCGCCTCGTGCCCCATGCTCCCTGGGATAACCTCCAGGTTCTCCGTGACCCTGGAGGAAGGATAAGCGGTATAGAAGATGGATGGATGGATGGATAAAGACTTATATATATGCAAGATGGATATAAATAGTCTACACACCCCTGTTAAAATGACTTTTTGTGAGGTAAAAGAATGACACTAAGATGAATCATCTCAGAACTTTTCCCCCAACTTTTCCTCAATGTGAAATTACAAAGCGTACAAATAAAGTGAAAAACAATCAGAAATTCTTTTTTGTGATACTCTAGGTTACAAGATCTGAGTTACATAAGTGGTGCACACCCCCAAAAAATAATACACTGTTGAAGCGCCTTTTGATTTCATTACACCACTCAGACTTTTTGGATAATAATCTGTCATCACGGTGCATCTTGACTCGACAATATTTCCTCACTCATTCCTGCAAAAACATTCTAAATCCATCAGATTGTGAGGGCATCTCCTGTGTACAGCCCGCTTCAGGTCACCTCACAGACTTTTAGTTGGGTTCAGGTCTGGGCTCTGGCTAGGCCATTCCAAAACACTGATCTTCTTTAGACTGAGACGTTCCTTTGTTGATTTGAACGTATGCTTCGGGTCGTTATCGTGCTGAAAGGTGAAATTCCTTTTCATCTTCAGCTTACTAGCAGACACCTGAAGGTTTTGTACTGGTATTTTCAGCTATTCATGAGTCCGTCCACCCTGATAAAAGCTCCAGTTCTGGCTGATGAAAAGCAGCCCTAAGACAACATGCTGCCACCACCATGCTTCACCGTGAGTGTGGAGTTCTTTTGGTGATGTCCTTTTTTTGTTTTTGCACCAATCATACCTTTTGGAATTATTATACCTTTTGGAATTGGTCTCATCAGACCATAAGATTTCTCCACATGGTTTGAGGTGATTTATTTGAGCTTGGATGATGTTTGTTGTGGGAAAGGGCTTTCGTCTAGCCACCCTACCCCATAGCCCAGAAGAATATGAGAGATTACATGTATAGGGGCAGTGGTGGCTCAGTGGTTAAAGGCTCTAGGTTACTGATAAGAAGGTCAGGAGTTCAAACCCCAGCACTGCCAAACTACCAATGCTGGGCCCTTGGGCAAGGCCCTTAATGCTCAATTGCTCAGTTGTATAAATGAGATAAATGTAAGTCGCTCTGGATAAGGGTGTCTGCCAAATGCCGTAAATGTAAATTGGTTAATCTGGAGTTGGTATTGATGCTAGAGGTGTGTCAAAATCAAGCTTACACACAAAGCTACCCTCATATATGTTTCCACAACTTTTATAGATTTAATGTTATAATCTACAAAAACGAAGTCATGGATAGTGTCACCTGTAGCGACAAGTGTTTCAACGCCACGATACCCGTTTTACACCAACACGGCGAAGGAAAATGAACACAAACGTACCAGTTACTCCCCGTCTTGCCGTCATGTCCCTTTTATAGTTTTGTAATTTCTCATTTGTATCCATTCTTACTCAACTGAAGTTCTCACTTACATTTTAGCAGCTTCAAACTGTGTCCCCCCCCCCCCCTTCTCTTGAAATTAATAAGACAAAAACAATCCAGATGGGACAAGAAATTCGAGGACTCGTCAGTGCTGTGGTTGTCACGATCGGAGGCGGAGACGGATGCAAGCACAGATTAGCTTTAATATAAATGTAAACGAAACACAAAACAATAGCTATAGAACTTGTGGCAAAACGCTAAAGCAAAGACTAACAGTGAAACAAAGACCATAAGCACAGCGACAAAGACGACGAAAGACAAAGGTAAGACATCCGGTGTAGTGCAAACTGTGGCTATAAATACCTGTAAGTGCTCGTTAACAAGAATGAAGTTCAGGTACAGGTGGTCAGGTGGTCATGTGACATGATGGTGTGGTGCAGTGGGAATTCTGGGACTCGTATTCCAGAGTTCCTTCTCTACACTACATCTAATAAACAGATCAAATACATCAGTCCTCTCAGTTAGACACAGGGTGAAAGATGGGAGAACGATCAGGAGATGATCCGGTAAAGAGGTCAACTTCAAATGCTTCACACACACACACACACACACACACAGAGAGAGAGAGAGAGAGAGGTTTCCTTCTTTCCTTCTTTGACTTTGAGAGCGATGACTTTGACTGCAGTAATCGTAGTATCAACATGGCAGGGAAAATATCGAGGGCAGCAGCGGGGCTCGTAAACGGCAGAGGCGTAGAAGCCGAGCATATTTCTATCACAAGCTCCAGGATGAAGAGTTAGCCTGTGTATTTTATACTCGCTTTGGCAAGTCAAGCGAGAATTGTTTCCTCAAAGGCACTAAAAGGAGGACTGATTTGTGAGATGGCAAACAAGAACACAGATGGCAAAGCAGAGAGAGAAAATATTATCTTCTGAAGGATTTACCTGGTTTACCTGGTGGCTTAGTGGTTAGCGTGTTTGCCTCGCATCTACAGGGTTGTGGGTTCGACTCCCACCTCCGTTCCTTGTGTGTGGAGTTTGTATGTTCTCCCTGTGTTTTGGAGGATTCCTCCCCCAGTCCAAAGACATGTGTCGTAGGCTGATTGGCATCTCTAAACTGTCCTTAGTGTGTGTGATTGTACCCCGAGATGGACTGATACTCCGTCCAGGGCGCCCCCTGCCTTCTGCCCCGAGTTCCCTGGGATAGAACCAGACTCACCCAGGACCCTGTGTAGGATAAGCGGAACAGAAAACGGATGGATAGATGGATTTACCTTTCCCTTTTCCTTTACCTTTCTGCTTAGAAATGTTCCGTCTTATTTCCCCAGCTCACCTCTGAAGACTTATACCGACTTACTTTAAAATCACCATTATATCTTTATATCTTTATCTCAATTAATAGCAACTGTTAGTGATTAAAATCTGAAGGGAATGTCACATTTATTTGTTTATTTGTGTGGTCAGCTGTAGGGCAGTGGTAGCTCAGTGGTTAAGGTGTTGGTCTACTGCTCAGAAGGTCATGAGTTTGGGGCGGCTGTGGCTCAGGGCTGTCCACTAATCGTAGGGTTGGTGGTTCAGTTCCTGGCCCACGTGACTCCACGTTACTCCACGTGACTCCACATGCCGAAGTGTCCTTGGGCAAGACACTGAACCCCGAGTTGCTCCCGATTTTAAGTTAGCGCCTTGCATGGCAGCTCTGCTACCATTGGTGTGTGTGTGTGTGAATGCAGTGTAAAGCGCTTTGTAGGACCGCTAAGGTTAAAAAAAAAAAAAGCGCTATATAAGTGCAGACCATTTACCATGAGTTCAAACCCCAGCACCGCCGAGTTGCCATTGTTGGGCCCTTGAGCACGGCCCTTAACCCTCAAGTGCTCAGATGTTTGAATGAGATAAATGTAAGTCGCCCTGGATAGGGGCGGATGCCAAATACTGTAAATGTAAACAAAATGTCAAATGTATAAATACCACTTCTTTTTTCTATCATTCAATTTACAAAGCTCATTTATTTTCTCACTTTCTTGTCTTTATCTCAATTATTTCCTAATGAACAAACTGTCCGTTTTCTTTGTTTTTTTTTTTTGTCTTCTTCTTCGTTGATTCCTCTCTTTTTATTCTAATTTACTCTTCTTCCAAAAACATGTATATTCATTCTCTTTTCTTGTACTTCGTCTCTTAAGGTCTGTAGTATTATGTCCTGTTTCGTCATGCGTCAGTTTTCTTCATCATTTTGTTCGTCCCTTTGCTTAATGTTATTGTACAGCTCTTTGGCAGACATTTCTAGTCTTTTAAATCTGCTATATATATATATATATATATATATATATATATATATATATATATATATATATATATAAAGATGACTTCACTTTGCACAGTTTTTTTTTTTTTTTTTTTAAAGGAAATTATAGCAATACAATTTTAAGGTTTACTTTATTTATTGTCTTTGTCTGAAATGAACACACTCAGATATTTTCCCAGCACTTTTAACAGGGGTCCAAGCACAAACAACAAATTATCTTTCTTTTTTTTCTTCTTCTACTTCTTCTAAAAACATGTAATACTCTTTTCTTTAATGCATTTTAGTCTCTTTAATTTAAGTTCTGCACTCATGTCTCCTCATCCGTGGTTTTGTCTTTCAATGATTTTTATTGCTTCATATTTTATTGTGGAGTTTTACTTCATTTCCGTATGAGAGTGCTTGGTTTTATTGTCCAGTGCTTGGGTAGAAACATGTTGTCTTTTAAAGCTGCTATAAAAATAAAGGTGAGAACTGTTGTTCTTTTATCCTTTTTAAATTAAAAATTTAATTTTTTATTTTTTTTTATTTTTTTTATTTTTTTACACCAGTCCTAGTGCTTTTATACCGCTCCCAATCTCCACTGTTCTAACTCTCAACACCTGTTCCTCATCAGCCAGGCTCAGACTCTCTACATATCCCATGCTACTTCATTCACTCACTTCCTGTTAGCAATTCACAGATGAAGAGAACGTGAGAAGTTTACAACCTCCCTTCATTTTCTAACACTTTTATTAACTCAGCTGCTAGAAGCCTAATGAAATTGTGTGTTTTCCTCGTATTTGTTTTCTTTTCTTTTTTTTTTTCTTCTTCCTCCATGGAAGCTTACACTCTTTTTAACACGAAATCTGGCTGTGGCTTGGGACATTATATGATTTATTTATTTATTTACATCCATAATAATTCACATTGAATCAAAAATGCGACCCCGAACAGGAAGTGCGGCTGTCTTTCATAAATACGTTGGTTGATTTGGATTAAAATTGGTGGGTGTGTTTGGCACCATGATCTGAAAAAAAAAAATAAAAATGTAGGTTAAAATGAGCTAAAAAATTAGCAGTAGTGTAATATAAATATGATTGAGAAATATGAGCATCAATGATGCATCAATTTCTTAACTTTCCCAAGTATCCCCTTGGTGATCAATAAAGTACAGCTACCTTTCTATCTATCTATCTATCTGTCTGTCTATCTATCTGTCTACCTATCTGTCTGTCTGTCTGTCTGTCTGTCTGTCTATCTATCTATCTGTCTACATGTCTGTCTGTCTACCTATCTATCTAGATATCTGTCTGTCTGCCTATCTATCTATCTGTCTACCTATCTATCTGTCTGTCTGTCTATCTATCTATCTATCTGTCTGTCTGTCTACATGTCTGTCTGTCTACCTATCTATCTAGATATGTCTGTCTGCCTATCTATCTGTCTGTCTGTCTATCTATCTATCTATCTATCTATCTATCTGTCTACCTGTCTGTCTGTCTGTCTGTCTATCTATCTATCTATCTATCTGTCTACATGTCTGTCTGTCTACCTATCTATCTAGATATCTGTCTGTCTGCCTATCTATCTATCTATCTATCTATCTGTCTACCTATCTATCTGTCTGTCTATCTATCTATCTATCTATCTATCTATCTGTCTGTCTGTCTACATGTCTGTCTGTCTACCTATCTATCTAGATATGTCTGTCTGCCTATCTATCTGTCTGTCTGTCTATCTATCTATCTATCTATCTATCTGTCTACCTGTCTGTCTGTCTGTCTGTCTGTCTGTCTGTCTATCTATCTATCTATCTATCTGTCTACATGTCTGTCTGTCTACCTATCTATCTAGATATCTGTCTGTCTGCCTATCTATCTATCTATCTATCTATCTGTCTACCTATCTATCTGTCTGTCTATCTATCTATCTATCTATCTATCTATCTGTCTGTCTGTCTACATGTCTGTCTGTCTACCTATCTATCTAGATATGTCTGTCTGCCTATCTATCTGTCTGTCTGTCTATCTATCTATCTATCTGTCTGTCTATCTATCTGTCTACCTATCTGTCTGTCTACATGTCTGTCTGTCTATCTATCTATCTGTCTACATGTCTGTCTGTCTACCTATCTATCTAGATATCTGTCTGTCTGCCTATCTATCTATCTATCTATCTATCTGTCTACCTATCTATCTGTCTGTCTATCTATCTATCTATCTATCTATCTGTCTGTCTGTCTGTCTGTCTACATGTCTGTCTGTCTACCTATCTATCTAGATATGTCTGTCTGCCTATCTATCTGTCTGTCTGTCTATCTATCTATCTATCTATCTATCTGTCTGTCTGTCTGTCTGTCTGTCTACATGTCTGTCTGTCTACCTATCTATCTAGATATGTGTCTGCCTATCTATCTGTCTGTCTGTCTATCTATCTATCTATCTATCTATCTGTCTGTCTGTCTACATGTCTGTCTGTCTACCTATCTATCTAGATATCTGTCTGTCTGTCTGTCTACCTATCTATCTAGATATGTGTCTGCCTATCTATCTGTCTGTCTGTCTATCTATCTATCTATCTATCTGTCTGTCTGTCTACATGTCTGTCTGTCTACCTATCTATCTAGATATCTGTCTGTCTGTCTGTCTATCTATCTATCTATCTGTCTACATGTCTGTCTGTCTATCTAACTAGCTAGCTTGCCAGCTATCTGTCTGCCTGCCTGCCTGTCTATCTATCTATCTATCTATCTATCTATGTGTTTATCTTGAACAGTGAAAAGTCATTTGATGCCAAACAGAATAAACAGGATGAACCTTTATTTTATTTTATTTTATTTTATTTTTTTATTATGTATACATTATATTTTTTATTGAAATATAACTGAGATGAATAGAATGTGTGCGTCGTACGTCTCGCACCCTATAATTACAAAGTAAGAAAATATGAAGCCAGAGAGTGGAATAATAGATCATTATTATGACCCTTGGAAAACGTAAACAGACTAATTCATTAGATGCTTGATTTGATTGAGTGATGGGAGAGAAAAAAAAAAAAAATCAGATGCATCAATTATTAATCCTTTACATCAGTAAGCTGTTCAGATGCATCAGTAATTAATCAATTAAAGCGGGACGACGCGTTTCAGCGGTGTGATGGATGACTGATGCGTCTGAAGACTGCATCACGAGTGTTTGGGAAAGTAAAAATCCAAAGAAATAGTTATAGTGAGGCGTGAACAGGACTCGTTATGTGTGAATCTTTTTGTATTACTTAAGCCTTTGGACCATGAGATTTGTTTATTGGTGTGTTTTGTGTATATAATTCCTCCTTCGGTCCTCCATCAAAAGCATATTTGTCTTTTTTTTGGTAGCTATACAAAAGTATTTGCCCCCTCCTGATTTCCTCTACGCTTATTTGTCACGCTACATGGTTTCAGACGCTCGTACGGATCGCAATACAGGAAAAGGAGAACATGAGGAGAGGCAAAAAAAAAACAGAGATTTTAAACGCTCATTTCATTTTATTGAAGGAAAAAACGTTTGCACAGTCACCCATGTGGAAAAAAAGTAATTGCACCCCTAAACTTAACACCTGGTTGTACCAGCTTTACAACTGGAGGATAATGAAGTCCACGTAAGAACGTGTGAATGAATTCGCTACAGCGTTCTCCGCCTGGTCGCCGAAGCTAAACCTACCTCCACATGTCAGGGCGCTTTCTCATATACCTATCCTGACTTAGTGCGTGCTGTTAAACAGCGTTTACTAGCTACACGTGCTTGCTTTACTGTATCGTCCATTCCGACTTAATGTTCTGTCCTGTTGCCCGAGGCATCTCGGTTTTATAGCTTTACAACAGCTGTAATGTTCGCTTTAATATAAATCATGAGCAATAAAATGTAAAGAGTAAAAGAGAAGTGATGGTAATGAAGCTCCAAAGGCTCTTCTCATGCTCAGGGAAGTGGCAAGTGGAAGAGGAAAAAAAAGGGAGGGTGGGAAATACCAGCAAATATCAACAAATGTTGATATTTATACACACATATGCGCAACCCCAATTCCAAAAAAGTTGGGACAGTATGGAAAATGCTAATAAAAGCAACGAGAAGTGATTCGTCAGGGTACTTTGTGTTTTTATATCGTACCGGGTGAGCTGAATTTTCAAATGACTCTTTTTTTTTTTTTGGAGCATTTTCCATACTGTCCCATTTCCCCAACCGTCCCCAGTGCTGACACTGTAGACTCCTTCCGTGAATGCTAAATAAAATGTTACATTTACTCGAGAAATCTTTCACGTTCATGTCGACGAATGAGCTTGTTACTATACAAACGATAGCATATTATCATTCAAATTAACCTGTGAACTGTGCTCTAGATAATGATTCGACACCTTCTGACCAATCACAATCCAGAATTCAACAGCAGCGAGGAATAAACACACTGTAATATAGAGAATTTTGTCATTATATATCGATTCTTTCGCCCAGTCCGGTACCTGATCGCATGGTGAATTACTTTTATTTATTTATTTATTTATTTAAAATCTGAATATGAGACAATATGTCACGGATGACTGTATCAGCACATGAGCTGCAATAATGCTGTAAATAAAATATTGTCAGACTGTAAGAAAAAAAAAAAAGAAAAAAAAAAAGAAAGAAAATAAATGTACACATCCCAAATTTGTATTAAAACACATAACACGCAAGTCTATATTCAAAGATCAAAAGGCTGGGATTTCTCCACACAGGTGTGTTTTGGTCAAATCGATGTCTCTTTACCTGAGGCCAGACTTAATAAGTGGTGTCTTCTGTGAATAAGTGGACTGAGCTAAAGGGTTCGTCTGTGTTCAGGATGAATGTGGACTTTTTACTACCAGCTCCAGGGACACGTCCACATTTAGTGCTGAATTCCTGGAGTTTAAAAAGTGAACAGATTTATTATCAGTGCTGCATGCACTGTCAGTAATAATATGGAAATAATGCAGAGACTAAGAAAGAGATAAAGGAAATAAGGAAAGACAGAAGGAATTAAGGGAATTAGGAAGTTTATAAATGAATAAATAGCTAAATAATATGGGTCTGCCATGTGCAAAGTATTATGAATATAATGTAGAAAGAAAGAA
Source organism: Ictalurus furcatus (assembly GCF_023375685.1). Lineage (NCBI taxonomy): Eukaryota > Metazoa > Chordata > Actinopteri > Siluriformes > Ictaluridae > Ictalurus > Ictalurus furcatus. The sequence goes on from NC_071269.1 coordinate 24,576,579, forward strand.
AGAAAGTATAGCATTTTATAGCAAGTATAGAGAAATTATATGAATCTGTTGCATAAATAAATAAATAAATGAATAAATAAATAGCAAGCGAATGAATGAACGGATGAATGGATAAAGGGATGTCAAGAAATAATGAATGAGATGTTTGAAATAAATATTTGTATGTAAAAAAAATAACTATGAATAGGATTTTCAAATTATTGAATGGAGAAAGAATAAAGAATAAATGAGTGAATGAATGAGTGAATGAATGAATGGGTGAATGAATAAATGTATGAATAAATGTGTGAATGAATGGGGGAATGAATGAGTGAATGAATGGGGGAATGAATGAATAAATGTATGAATAAATGTGTGAATGAATGAGTGAGTGAATGAATGAGTGAATGAATGAATGAGTGAATGAATGAATGGGTGAATGAATAAATGTATGAATAAATGTGTGAATGGATGACTGAATGAATGAATAAATGTATGAATAAATGTGTGAATGAATGAGTGAATGAATGGGGGAATGAATGAATAAATGTATGAATAAATGTGTGAATGAATGAGTGAATGAATGAGTGAATGAATGAATGAGTGAATGAATGGGGGAATGAATGAATAAATGTATGAATAAATGTGTGAATGAACGAGTGAATGAATGGGGGAATGAATGAATAAATGTATGAATAAATGTGTGAATGAACGAGTGAATGAATGGGGGAATGAATGAATAAATGTATGAATAAATGTGTGAATGAACGAGTGAATGAATGGGGGAATGAATGAATAAATGTATGAATGAATGTGTGAATGAACGAGTGAATGAATGGGGGAATGAATGAATAAATGTATGAATAAATGTGTGAATGACTGAATGGCTGAATGAATGAGTGAATAAATGAATGAGTGAATAAATGAGTGAATGAATAAATGTGTGAATGAATAAATGAATGAATGAGAATGAATAAATGGGTACATTAACGAATGAGTGCATGAATGGGTGGCTTAATGAGCGAATGAATGAACAAGTGAATGAATGTGTGAATGATCGAATGAGTGAATGCATGAGTACATGAATGAATGAATGAGTGAATGAATAAATGAATGGGTGAATGAATGAATAAGTGAAATAATGAATGTGTGAATGGATGAATGGGTGAATGAGTGAAATGAATGAATGAGTGAATGGATGAATGAATGGGTGAATGAATTAATGAATGAATGGGTGAATGAGTAAATGAATGAGTGAATGGACGAATGAATGGGTGAATGAGTGAATGAATGAACGAATGGGTGAATGAGTGAATGAATGGGTGAATGAGTGAATGAATGAATGAATGGGTGAATGGATGAATGAATGGGTGAATGGATGAATGAATTAATGGGTGAATGAGTGAATGAATGGACGAATGGGTGAATGAGTAAATGAATGAGTGAATGGATGAACGAATGGGTGAATGAGTAAATGAATGAGTGAATGGATGAATGAATGGGTGAATGAGTAAATGAATGAGTGAATGGATGAATGAATGAATGGGTGAATGAGTGAATGAATGAGTGAATGGATGAATGAATGAATGGGTGAATGAGTGAATGAATGAGTGAATGGATGAATGAATGAATATATTCATTGCAGAAGTCCATCAGGTTCACCGAATAAACAGTAAACTGAAGTTTAACACAACGAGCTTCCAGATCGAGGGATCCGCTCTATTAGGACGCTTTACTTCCGGGGAAATTGTAAAACCTCCATATTGTCTAGAAGAACAGTCTAGAAGAACATACACAGACGGATGAGCAGAAATAAAACCGTGACTGGCTACATGAGCAGAGCTTTTTACTGAATAAATGAGAGAATAAGAGGAGCAGCAGTTCACCGGGGTTTATAATCACAGGAAGTGGAGTGATAAAGCTGGGATTTCTCCTCACAGGTGAGTTTAGGTGAATTCCAGTTTTCTCTCAGCCTTGAGGCCACATTTTAATTACGGCTGTCTTTCTGTGAGTAACTGAGCCGACGTGAAAGCTCTGAGCTGACGGGAAAGCGCTGCTGTTCTGGGGACGGTGGTCTTTTATCTCTAACAGTGATCTACCTATCGATCTCTTTTACAATTTATCTTTCTAATTTATGGAACTGCTGCATGATTCCACGCCCTCTACGTTCTCTCTTCATCACAGGATAAACAGCTGCTTCCACAACATCACTTACATCCTCGCAGGCTTTTCACACTCCGCGGTGTCTGGTATGGTGAAGAAGTCTTGCGGCCTTTCAGCGTTTCAATCAGCATTGAAACAGGACAAACTTTCCGTACTTTTCCAACTTTAATCGGCACCTGAGTGATGGTGCTTTCAGTGTAGCGTCCAATCCTTTCAGTGTAGCGTCCAATCCTTTCAGTGTAGCGTCCAATCCTTTCAGTGTAGCGTCCAATCCTTTCAGTGTAGCGTCCAATCCTTTCAGTATAGCGTCTAATCCTTTCAGTATAGCGTCTAATCCTTTCAGTGTAGCGTCCAATCCTTTCAGTGTAGTGTCTAATCCTTTCAGTGTAGTGTCCAATCCTTTCAGTGTAGTATCTAATCCTTTCTGTGTAGCGTCCAATCCTATCAGTTTAGCATCCAATCCTTTCAGTGTAGCATCCAATCCTTTCTGTATAGCGTCAAATCCTTTCAGTTTAGCGTCCAATCCTTTCAGTGTAGCGTCCAATCCTTTCAGTGTAGCGTCCAATCCTTTCATCTTACCGTCCAATCCTTTCAGTGTAGCATCCAATCCTTTCAGTGTAGCGTCCAATCCTTTCAGTGTAGCGTCCAATCCTTTCAGTTTACCATACAATCCTTTCAGTGTAGCGTCCAATCCTTTCAAATCCTTTCAGTTCAGCGTCCAATCTTTTCAGTGTAGCATCCAATCCCTTTCAGTTTAGCATCCAATCCTTTCAGTGTAGCATCTAATCCTTTCGGTTTAGCGTCCAATCCTTCCAGTGTAGCGTCCAATCCTTTTGGATTAGCATCCAATCTTTTCGGTGTAGCGTCCAATCCTTTCGGTACAACGTAAAATCCTTTCTGTTTAGCGTCCAATCCTTTCAGTGTAGCATCCAATCCTTCCGGTGTAGTGTCCAATCCTTCCAGTGTAGCGTCCAATCCTTTTGGATTAGCATCCAATCCTTTCGGTGTAGCGTCCAGTCCTCTCGGTGCAACGTCCAATCCTTTCTGTGTAGCGTCCAATCCTTTCAGTGTAGCATCCAATCCTTTCAGTGCTGCGTCCAATCCTTTCGGATTAGTATCCAATCCTTCCGGTTTAGCGTCCCAACCTTTGGAATTAGCGTCCAATCCTTTCGGTGCAACGTAAAATCCTTTCTGTTTAGCGTCCAATCCTTTCAGTGTAGCATCCAATCCTTCCAGTGTAGCGTCCAATCCTTCCAGTGTAGCGTCCAATCCTTTTGGATTAGCATCCAATCTTTTCGGTGTAGCGTCCAGTCCTCTCGGTGCAACGTCCAATCCTTTCTGTGTAGCGTCCAATCCTTTCAGTGTAGCATCCAATCCTTCCGGTGTAGCGTCCAATCCTTTTGGATTAGCATCCAATCCTTTCGGTGTAGCGTCCAGTCCTCTCGGTGCAACGTCCAATCCTTTCTGTGTAGCGTCCAATCCTTTCAGTGTAGCATCCAATCCTTTCAGTGCTGCGTCCAATCCTTTCGGATTAGCGTCCAATCCTTCCGGTTTAGCGTCCCAACCTTTGGAATTAGCGTCCAATCCTTTCGCTGCAACGTAAAATCCTTTCTGTTTAGCGTCCAATCCTTTCAGTGTAGCATCCAATCCTTCCAGTGTAGCGTCCAATCCTTCCAGTGTAGCGTCCAATCCTTTTGGATTAGCATCCAATCTTTTCGGTGTAGCGTCCAGTCCTCTCGGTGCAACGTCCAATCCTTTCTGTGTAGCGTCCAATCCTTTCAGTGTAGCATCCAATCCTTCCGGTGTAGCGTCCAATCCTTCCAGTGTAGCGTCCAATCCTTTTGGATTAGCATCCAATCCTTTCGGTGTAGCGTCCAGTCCTCTCGGTGCAACGTCCAATCCTTTCTGTGTAGCGTCCAATCCTTTCAGTGTAGCATCCAATCCTTTCAGTGCTGCGTCCAATCCTTCCGGTTTAGCGTCCCAACCTTTGGAATTAGCGTCCAATCCTTTCGGTGCAGCATCCAATCCTTTCAGTGTAGTGTCCAATCCTTTCAGTGTAGTGTCCAATCCTTTCAGTGTAGTGTCCAGTCCTTTCAGTTTGTCATAAGAACATTCATCAGTGAACAAAATCTATCAAGAATCTTGACTGTGCATCATGTGCAGTGAGCTCTCCGTGCTACACAGTACACAGTTCCATTCAAGATTTGTATTCGTCACGTACACAGTTATTTACGTCACATAACCTGCAGGGAAATGAAAACAGTTAGCGCTGTAGCTAGCCCTGTGCATTTGAAGCTGGCTAATCCACAGAACCGCCGTGTGAAGTTGAGGAAGATTGCCCCGGCCCTACCTCGGTACTCTGTTTCTGTAAGGAGAAACGTGCTTATCTAGCATTTATGGAAGGAGTCTCCAGTGTCAGAGCTTTGTAACAGTCCGAAGTAAAGCTGTAACTTGGTCTCGCGTGTTGTTTGCGTGTAATAATCCATGTCGCTTTCAGCCAATAGGATCGCACGGGTTCAGGCGTCTCTTAGTGAAGAATAATGGAGTCTTGTTTGAAACACATTACTGCATATATTACATTCTTTTTAAACAAGTCTCCGAGGAGAATCAGCCCCAATTCTGCAGCTCCTCTAAACTAAATAGAGTTATTCAGCATAATTAAACATTTTAATAAGACATGTCTCACGGGACATCCGAACATCGACCACACTGCACCGGACTGCACCGATGTACAGAGCAGGAGAATGAAAAGATGAGCTAATGCAGAGTAGAGAGAGAGAGAGAGAGAGAGAGAGAAAATAGAGACCTATAGAAAGAAAGAGAGACAGAGAGAGACCCATAGACAGAGACACAGACAGACAGACAGACAGAGAGAGACAGAGAGAGAGAGAGAGAGAGAGAAAGAGACACACAGAAAAGGAGCGAGACCTATAGAAGGAAAATAAAAGAGTGAGAGATAGATAGAGAAGGGGAGGGAGAGAGACCTAAGGAAGGAGAGACAGGGAGAGAGACAGAAAACATGTGTGGGACTTATAGAAAGAGAGAGAGGGACACAGAAACAGAGTGAGACCTATAGAAGGGTAGAAAACAGAGTGAGAGATAGACAGAGAAGGGAAGGGAGGGAGACCTATGGAAGAAGAGAGAGACCGAGAGAGAGACAGAAAAGGAGTGTGGGACCTATAGAAAGAGAGAGAGAGACACCGAAAAGGAGCGAGACCTATAGAAAGAGCGAGAGAGAGACAGACAAGGTGCGAGGCCTATATATATATATAGAGAGAGACAGAAAAGGAGCGAGACCTATATATAGAGAGAGAGAGAGACAGAAAAGGAGCGAGACCTATAGAAAGAGACACAGAAAAGGAGCGAGACCTAGAAAGAGACACAGAAAAGGAGCGAGACCTATAGAAAGAGAGAGAGAGAGACAGAAAAGGAGCGAGACCTATAGAAAGAGAGAAAGAGACACAGACAAGGAGTGAGGCCTATATATAGAGAGCGAGAGAGAGAGAGAGAGAGAGAGAGACAGACCTATAGAAAGAGACACAGAAAAGGAGTGAGACCTATATATAGAGAGAGAGATACACAAAGAGAGAGAGAGACATACACAATGAGAGACCTAGAGAGAGAGAGACACACACACATACACAAAGAGAGAGAGAGAGAGAGATACACAGAGACCTAGAAACAGAGAGACACAGACATACACAAAGAGACAGAGAGACACACACACGTTCACAAAGAGAGAGAGAGAGAGACACATACACACATACACAAAGAGAGAACTGGAGAAAGAGAGAGAGAGAGAGACATATACACATACACAAAGAGAGATACACAAAGAGAGACCTAGAGAGAGAGATACACACACACACACACATACACAAAGAGAGACCTAGAGAGAGAGATACACAAGGAGAGAGAGAGAGAGACATACACAAAGAGAGACCTAGAGAGAGAGATACACAAGGAGAGAGAGAGAGAGACATACACAAAGAGAGACCTAGAGAGAGAGATACACAAGGACAGAGAGAGACATACACAAAGAGAGACCTAGAGAGAGAAAGACATACACAATGAGAGACCTAGAGAGAGAGAGAGACACACACACACACACACACACATACACAAAGAGAGACCTAGAGAAAGAGAGATACACAAAGAGAGAGAGACATACACAATGAGAGACCTAGAGAGAGAGATATACACAAGGAGAGAGAGAGAGAGATAGAGAGAGAGAGACATACACAAAGAGAGACCTAGAGAAAGAGAGATACACAAAGAGAGAGAGACATACACAATGAGAGACCTAGAGAGAGAGATACACAAGGAGAGAGAGAGAGACATACACAAAGAGAAAGAGAGAGATACACAGAGACCTAGAAACAGAGAGACACAGACATGCACAAAGAGACAGAGAGACACACACATATTCACAAAGAGAGAGAGAGAGAGAGAGAGACACACACACACACACACATACACACATACACAAAGAGAGAACTGGAGAAAGAGAGAGAGAGATATACACATACACAAAGAGAGATACACAAAGAGAGACCTAGAAAGAGAGAGAGAGACATACACACATACTCAAGAGAGACCTCGAAAGAGAGAAAGACATGCACAAAGACAGACCTCGAAAGAGAGACACACACACAGAGAGAGGCCTAGAGAGAGAGAGAGAGCGAGAGAGAGAGAGACCTATACAAAAGAGAGAGAGAAACTCAGAGAGTGAGAAATTCCCTCTTCGGCACTTCCGAGTTGACGGGAACGCAGGATTATCCCAACGACCCTGCATCATTCTCACACACGCTCCACACCAAGGAGCAATTTAGAGTCAACCCGCATGTTCTTGAAGGTGGGAGAAACCCGGAAATTCACCTGCCGTACCATCGCACTACCCCTTACAGAGACCAACATTACCCCCTGCACCAGCATGCAGCTCCACAACACACACATTCACACCGCTCCATTTCCACTCCCACACTGCTGACCACGCCCCCTCGCTTAACCTCTACATGTGCCTTGTGCTCTGCCTTCCAAATTGATGAGCTGCAAAATATTAACCAGACCAAAATGTAGAAGATCTTCCTGCATGGCAAAACTTTACACACCGCACCTGGAGGTAAGTCGGGGTGAGCCGCCATTTTGTTTTGGGGTCGCGTTAAATGTTTTCAAAGGTATCGTTAACGTTTCGCTTAAAACGGATCAACGGATTACGCAGGTGTGGAATGAAATGAGTTTTAAAGGGAATGAGGTCGTGACATGACGTGCGATGTGACGTGTGTGTGTGTGTGTGTGTGTGTGTGTGTGTGAATATGGAACTGTCAGGCTGTCAACTTACTTTTAACATGTATTTTCATGTGCGTCATACTGGTATTCATTAAGTGCATCAAAAACTCTCCATCAGTCACACACACACACACACACACACACACACACACGCATAGCCCCATGCTGTGATGATGAAGCCAGAGCAGCTCGCTTCACTCGGAGATTGATTATGGTGATTAATGAGTGATGATTTATTAATGGGATCATAATCAGATTACCTGCTGCAGGACATCGTACATCCATCTCTTCATCCTCCACAATGAGGCTTAATAAACGCTACGCAGAATTCACCCACTCAGCCTAAATGGCTCGAAGGCTGCGTGTGTGTGTGTGTGTGTGTGTGTGTGTGTGTGTTTTTTCCTCCTCGTCACACTTCCACAGTTTGATCAATCAGGAGATGGGAAAAATACACCAGGGAGACGAACGAGTCGCACACACGCTGTTGTTAGAAACGAGTCCGATGGCCTTTTTTTTTTTTATCCCCGACGCTCCATACACCACAGGAGGATTCCCAAAGGGTTCCCAAAAACCTAATTACAAAATGTTACACAGTGGAACCTTAGGGTTTTTTTTTTTTTTTTTTTTTGGATTGTTTCCCCCATGAACTCATTATTTAAAACTAGTAAGTGCTGAATTCATTTTTGGAGCTTTTTTTTTTTTTTTGAGAAATCATCAAATGAAATTTAAGTAAATATACAGTTGAGTGAAGATGTTTGCACCACCTATGGCTTTTTTTTAAATGGGAGGGGGGTAAAAAAAAAAAAAAAAGATAATGATGCTCGTATTTTACAACGAACCTACGAATAAATCGATAAGATGGCCATTTCAACGATCCAAAAAAAAAAACCAGCCAATTTAACACCACTCATCCATCCGTCGGGTTTCTGTAACGCTTATCCTACACGGGGTCAGGGGGAGCCCCGAGCGTATCCCTGGGAATTCGGGGCACAAGGTGGGGGACACCCTGGACAGGGTGCCATCCCATCGAAGGGTACACGTTCACTCACTACGGACAATCAGCCTACAATGAATGTCTTCGGACTGGGGAGGAAACCGGAGTACATGCACACACGGCGGAGGCAGGAATTGAGCCCCTAATCCACCCTTCCCCCCGCCACCCCAAACCCCTCCCACCCCCAACCCAACATCACTAATGATAACTACGATCTAATAAAGTACTGTTACTGTGAAAGGAATTCCATTATATCGGTGCTGCTGAATTCTGGAATCTGATTGGTCAGAAGGTGATTCGGTTCGTACGACGGCTCGGATCGGACAATACCGCAGGCCGTAACTCAAACTCGGACTTGTGAGGCGGACGTTCCGCATAATCCAAGCCTAACGATAAACCGATTTTTTATTTATTTTTTTATAGAATATAAACAAATGTAGAAAATGTATAAATGTTGACTACGGTACAGTCCAACACGGGTAAGTCTTCAGGACAGAGGGGTAAGTCTTCAGGACATTGTTCTTACATAAACAATTAAAAAAAAACGACTAATCCCGTCAGACCCTGTTCCACAAAACACTGGATCCAGAAACGGTTTCGAAACTCAGCGGCGTGTGAATGCTAACGGCGCTAACACGGCTAACGGCTTTAGAAAAACGAGATCGCATCGCTCTGCCTTATGCACTTGTGCCACTCTTCATCTTGTCTTCAGCACACACACTAAGTACCTCAGAGAGAGTGATTGATCACATCGCAACACACACACACACACACACACACACACACACAGGAGGACAAAACAAGAAGAGGAGGAGGAGGAGGACAGCGTTAAAGCTTTACTGTGCTACCTCCAGGCTCCACTTCTTCTCCACTTCTCCCATAAAAAAAAAAGAAAGAAAGAAAAAAAGGAACAAATATACGAGCCCCAACTTTCTAACGTAGATTTATGAGGCCTACCTGAGCGCCTCGGTGGGATTTATGGCCGCTGCTTTTTGACAGCGATTACTCCAGAACCGTTTGATAGATCTGATTATTAATTCGAGTACGCAGGCCGAGAGTCCTCGTAAAGGTTAGATTTATCATGCTGACATTTCGCATTTCGCCGTTTTTTACGTGAGAGAGAGCGAGAGAGAGAGAGCGTGTGTGTGTGTGTGTGTGTGTGTGGGGGTGACAGTTTTAGGTTTGGGTTTGTTGTTCGAGATGTTTTTCTCCGACTCCTCGCGTCACACACCACCTTCTACATCCATCAGGAGCTGAAATATCAGCCTCAAGCCCTGAAGGAGCAACAGCGCTGCAGATTCGAGTCATTTCCTGTTGATTTAATACACGTAATTCTGCCCGAGTCGGATTCGCACAGCTCTGATCTAGTGAAATAGTCGCTGGGTGGAGTTTAAATGTATTAGAGCGGAGTAAACACCAAGATTGGCAGCGTTTCCGCCCCTTCGAGACCTGACTCTGACACTCGTGATGTACAATTCCTGCAGCTCGAGCTCTCCAGTAGCTTCCTGTCACACACGGATGTTGGTGTCAGATAAGTTTCACGTATTTAACAAAGCACAGACGCTAGTTCCTGGTATCACTTGCGTTATAGCAGCAGTACACGGTCGTTCTACCGCCAGCCTCTCTCTCTCTCTCTCTCTCTCTCAAAAAAAAAAAAAAAAAACCCGCAGATTGTCATTTCACTCGTCTGGCGAAGAGCTGACATTCAAGATTCCTTGATAAATGTTAAATAAATGTCACCACCTGAATGGATATATACGTTTTTATTTGTTTAAAGCGAAAAATCTGTTTGTTGTTAGTCTTAGATTATGCGGAGCGCCTGCTGTACAAGTCCACGTGTATGAGATGTTACTATAGAAACGATAACGTGTCAGAACCAGCGCTTTAATAATATTTCTTTCGTTTACGTTTACAGTATTCGCCAGACGCCCTTATCCAGAGCGGCTTGCGTTTATCTCATTTATACAACTGAGCAATTGAGGGTTAAAGGGCCTTGCTCAAGGGCCCAAGAGTGGCAGTGCTGGGGCTGGAACGCCTGACCTTCTGATCAGTAACCCAGAACCTTTAACGACTGAGCTACCACCGCTACGTTCCTTCACGTTACAGCTGGAGCTACTACCCAAGCCGTGTGCTTATACAAACATTAACGCACAGCTTCTGACCAATCAGATTCGAGGATTCATTATTACACCATATATCTAGAGATCTACAAAACAGATCTGGAGAAACAGAGACGTGTAAATTTTTAAAGGATCCACGTGGAACCCTCAAGAACAGCAGACGAGCAGTGGGTCACATGGGCGGAAGCTCCACGCTGAAGAGCATCAGGATGAATCAGTCCTCCGTGGTTAGCCGTTCATTTATTCACGGTAATACATTTAGCAAGAAAACTGAGCAAAGCGAGTGTGTTTATCTGTCTGGGAAAAGTCCTCTGAAAACCGCTAATCGTCGTCGATTGTTTATCGCCGCTAATTTAGGAAAGAAGCGCATAGAAAGAAAAGCTGTCTAATACCATTTTATACGCTAATTAGCTTACTTTCGGTTCTAAAAACGGGAGCGTCTGCTCTTTTGTGTGAAAGTCAAAACGAAACAACGTAAGTTCGAGAAACAGAGCGCACGCAGCTGTAGTTCAGGAAGTCATTAGCGATTACTCACTCAACGGCCTGGATTCGGACCTCTAAAGGAGGACGTGTGTGGAAAACCTTCTGCCCGGGTGAAGAACTGCAGCAGGTGGTGTATCAGTGGTGTCACGTGTAAACAGAAGAATTTAAAAAAAAATTTTTAGAGGACACTCGGTAAGCGCTGGAACACTTATCCTGAGACTATGTAAAAATAAAAAAAATATATGCAAATAAAGTATGCAAATAATAAAAAAAATCATCATAATTAGAAGAGAGGAGATAAGTTCCTGTATCCTGAGTCCTGCATCAGACTTCATGTTACTCCATCAGTGGTAGACATGTGTGGTCATGTATTTTGGGACAGTATCATCCATCCATCCATCCATCGCAAGTGGTCATTCCTCTGATGAATCGACTGGAGCTAGACGTCAGAAGTGGTTTATCCGTCTGGATGTGGTTCGGGGAGTGTTGAAAGTTTGGATGTTTTTACTGAAAACCTCCAGCAGCCTCATCTTCAGTCTTTCCAGGGCATGGAATGAAAGACAGATGGGAAAAGCAGCAGAGCAGAACGAGCAAGTCTGCATCACTTTACTCTCACAGAGACGCATCGACAACCCAGACATTCCAATGTGGAACTACTGAAAGAAAGACGTCAGTTTCATGATCAAATTCATGAGATATTTTATTTTATTTTTTTATCCAGATATGGAGTACAGTTCAGCATTCCTAAAGCATCCTGAAGCTCAAATGATCTGTACTGGTTGACTGGTAGAGAAAGAGAAAGAGAGAGAAAGAGAGAGAGAGCGTGAGATAGTCAGAGTTTCTGCTAAGAACTTTTGGTGCCGGTCAACGTGTCCGGGAACGATAAAGTTTACCAGACCAACTGGAAAAAATCTGCTCATTTCAGTTTGGAATTTATTTTGCACTGTTTATTTTGTACCATGGATAGTATATGCAGTTGTGGCGGCGGGGGCGTGGTCGAGTGGTCGAGCATCAGCTGTGGGTGGAGAGGAGGCGGGTCGAATTGGCAGGTAATGTGGGATTCTGACCTGTGTTGGATTACCCCGAGTTTACTTGTGTGTGTGTTTGTGCTTTCAGTGACTCCTTTAACAAAAGAGAAAGAGAGAGAGAGAGACACAGACAGACAGACAGATGACCAGCACAAAGACATGTCTGCACGTGTGTGCACGTGTGTGCAATTGAATGATTTGAATAATGCGACCAAATCAGAGTACACATTACAGGAAAAGTATGTGGAAAAAATATTTGCGCCCACGAGACCTTATTGCGGTACTTATACTCTGTCTGACGTGTGTTAATATTTTATCGGACATTGTGTCCGATAGTTTTTGATTTGATCAGACATTTTGAATTTTTAACGGTCAAAAACCAGTATTTACTGGCTAATGGAAACTCTGGTGTGTTTACCACGATCATGTTTTTAAACTGAACTTGAAATCAAAGACCTATAAATGATTCTTTCTTCATTCGTTTTATCCCGTTTTATCGCCTGATTTACAAAAATCTCCAAAGATTCTATGTTCTGACTGACTGAAAGTACTTATTCACTTTAACTACAAAGGTAGCATAGAAAGAACAGTGAACAGTGTGGATACATGGATGTTAGATGATCAATGGATGGATGGATGGATGGATAGATGGATGGATGGATAGATGGATGGATGGATGGATGGATGGATGGATAGATGGATGGATGGATGGATGGATAGGTGGATGGATGGATGGATGGATAGGTAGATGGATGGATGGATGGATGGATGGATGGATGGACGGATGGATAGATGGATGGATGGATGGTTGGTTTAATCTCTAGCTGGATGAAAGCTGGGTAATAAATGGATGGTTTGATCCATTAAAGTTTGGATGATTTGATACATTGATGGATGGATGGATGGTAGGTTTGTTTAATGGCTGAATAACTTAATGAATGGATTGGTTTGATCCATTGACAGGTGTATGAATGGACAAATGGATGGATGGATGGATGGATGGATGGAGGGATGGGTAGATGGATGGATGGTAGGTTTAATCTCTGGCTGGATGAAAGCTGGATAATAAATGGATGGTTTGAGCCATTAAAGGATGGATGGTTTGATACATTGATGGATGGATGGATGGATGGATGGATGGATAGGTGGATGGATGGATGGATGGATGGATGGATAGGTGGATGGATGGATGGATGGATGGATGGATAGGTAGATGGATGGATGGATAGGTGGATGGATGGATGGATAGGTGGATGGATGGATGGATAGGTGGATGGATGGATGGATAGGTGGATGGATGGATGGATAGGTGGATGGATGGATGGATAGGTGGATGGATGGATGGATAGGTGGATGGATGGATGGTTGGTTTAATCTCTAGTTGGATGAAAGCTGGGTAATAAACGGATGGTTTGATCCATTAAAGTTTGGATGATTTGATACATTGATGGATGGATGGATGGTAGGTTTGTTTAATGGCTGGATAACTTAATGAATGGATTGGTTTGATCCATTGACAGGTGTATGAATGGACAAATGGATGGATGGATGGAGGGATGGGTAGATGGATGGATGGATGGATGGTAGGTTTAATCTCTGGCTGGATGAAAGCTGGATAATAAATGGATGGTTTGAGCCATTAAAGGATGGATGGTTTGATACATTGATGGATGGATGGATGGATGGATGGATGATTTGAAAGATGAATAGGTAGCTGGATGAATGGATGGATAGATGGATGGATGGCTGTAGGCTGGTTCAATGGCTGGATGACTTAATGAATGGATTGGTTTGATCCATTGACAGGCGTATGAATGGACAAATGGATGGATGGACGCACAGATGGACAGATGGATGGGTGGGTGGATGAATGGATGTATTGTTAGATAAATACTTGGATGAACTGCCAAATAGCTGGTTAGCCAGATGGATAAGTAGTGGATTGAGGATCGGATGGATGGTTTGATAGATAAATGGCTGGATGGATAAAGGCATGGCTGGATAGATGGATGGTTAGGCAGGTGGATGGATGGATTAATTAACAGATGCATAAATGAACAAATGCTTTCATGGATGGATGGATGAATAAACAGCTGGACAGATGTACAGATTAGCAGGTAGATGTGAATAATATACACTTAGCTGGACCTGATTGCTGTAATGGTAGATGGCTGGCTGGATAAATGAATGGTTTGATATGTGAACAAGTGGATGGATGGATGAATGGATGGATGGATGAATGGATAGGTAGATGGAAGGACATGTGTTTGATTTGATGGGTGAGTGTTATAGGGACATAATAGGAGACGTGTTTGGTTTAATGACTGGCTGGATGATCGAGTGGTATAACGAAGGGTTTGATGGATAGACAGATGGATGGATGGATGGATGGATGGATGGATGGATTGGTGAATGATTGGTTGGTTTGATCAAATCACTGGCTGGATAAATGAGTAGATGGATGACGTGACCCATTGATAATGGCTGCATGAACAAATGGCTTGACGGATGGATACACGATCGGTGTGTTCAGCGTCACAAATCATCTAAGACTGAAATGAAATCGATTTAAAACGATGTTACCGATTACCGAATCTCACATTCGGAGATCGAAATAAAATGTCTACATGTGTTTATGCTAACGCTCCATAAGTCTGTCGTTGCCTCTAATGTAAGTAAATCTGACGTAAGTAAGATAAGTGCATTTTCCAAGGTAACCATGACGACGATCATACGTAACGCTTAAGCTAGGGCTGCATTTTAAATACCTCACTACTGCTGCACATGCAAGGTTATCGCGTCACACGTTACGTAATCACATGGCACTCCATCTCCATATTGTTTAATTAAGCAGCACACTTGTCTTTTTTTCAGAAAGCGCTTTAAATATTCAAACTTTTATTACATGTGAAACGAGTGCAGTCCTTCACAGGGTCAGGATTCACATTAACCTCCGGCGTGTCACTACATTAGCATCCAAAACTCCATTAATACGAGCCCCGGAGCAGGTACGGCGCAGACGAACGCTGCGTTACCGCACTTGTCGGAGGGAAGGAAAAAAAAAATCCTGGAGAAACAGCGGGTTAGACAATGAGTCATGATATTGATGAGGAGTAGCTTTTTTTTCCGGCGTGCATTCATCATCTCCTGCTCATTTCTCCCCAGCGCGGTTCATTTTCTGACACAGACGCGGCGATAAATGGGCAGCTAATAAAACATGCAGCGAAAATGATTAATGTGCTGCTAATAAAACACTGAGTCCACTACAAAGAGCTGGGGGTTTTTTTTTTATTATTTTATTTCATCAGCTATTAAACACTGATAAAACATTTTACTCGGTCCGATGCTTATTATTATTCAGGAATACGCCGTCGCTCTTATGGCATTCGTTTTATTCGTCTGAACACATCGTGTTAATTATCGCGGGCTTTTAACAAATAAATCCTGACCCTACTGTTTGGATCAATAGCACACTTCTTAGGAATCTGTGACAGAGCTGTTTGTTTGGACTTTTAAGAGATCTTGTAACGTTTCAATGGTCTGGAGTGTGCTCCATCCATCCATCCATCCATCTTCTATACCGCTTATCCTTTTTCAGGGTCACGGGGGAACCTGGAGTCTATCCCAGGGAGCATCGGGCACAAGGCGGGGTACACCCTGGACAGGGTGCCAATCCATCACAGGACACAATCACATACACACTCACACACACATTCATACACTACGGACACTTTGGACACGCCAATCAGCCTACCATGCATGTCTTTGGACTGGAGGAGGAAACCGGAGTACCCGGAGGAAACCCCCGCAGCACGGGGAGAACATGCAAACTCCGCACACACAGGGCCACGGTGGGAATCGAACCCTGGAGGTGTGAAGCGAACGTGCTAACCACTAAGCCACCTTCCTTATTATTTGTTCTTTTGTGCTGCGTTCGACTCAAACCTCATAACTCTGAATTCCTGACCTCCAACTAGAAAAAACAACAACAACAACAAAGAAAACACCCTCTGAACTCGGATTTCCTGCTCAGAAAGTCGGGACGGTCTCGTCAAGCCCTGAATTTAGCATGTGACGTGGAATCAAGATGGCCGCTCAGATTGTCAACAACAAACAAAGCGGCGCTTCTTTACTTTTAAACGAGTTGTACTGCGTATACAGCTAGCTCGGTCAACATACAGACAATCTAGTTCATCTAGAGCACTATTCTAGAAATTATACGTCGCTCGTTGCTAGCGTTAGCTACTAGAGTCTAGTAGGACACGGAGGCGTTCTGCTCTGCTGTGTAAATGATGAGATATATACGCCACTGTTTGTGGATTTTAATACGTACAGCCGGTACAGCTCACTCTAATCGAACTGTAATTTCCCGTTGTGTTATTCTGACAGGACTTCCTGTGAATCTCTCCAGCACAGGAAATGAGAGCGGCGTTCCCCGACAGCTCCTCGGTTCTGATCCACTTTCATATCGACCATCAGAGTCACGCGAAGACATTAAAGTTTTACAGTGGCCTCATTCAAACGCCTGGCTCCGCCAGTTAAACTTTAATTTTGTGAACGAGGGAGGACCGGGAGGAGGAGGAGGAGGAGGAGGAGGAGGGAACAATATGTTTCTTGTTGTCCCTCAGGCGGCTTGGCAGCAGAACTCGTGTCAGAGCTTCACTCAACACGCCCCGAGCCAAGAGGAGCGACATGGGAGACGCCGAGAGGAAGGCAGAGACGGGGAGACAATGAGACATGGGGAAAAAGAAGGATGCCAGAGAGAGAGAGAGAGAGAGAGAGAGAGAGAGAGAGAGAGAGAGAGAGAGCGATGCTAAAAAGACAAAAGAGGACAGCAGAGAGAGAGAGTTGGTGTAGCGAGATGAAAAGACAGAGAAGGATAAAGAGAACAAAGTTACAGAGCAAGAAGCAGAGCGAAATGAGAGGGGGGGGGGGGAACGAAGGAAAAGTGAGTGAAAAGGTGAGAAGGATACAGAGATAAAGGAGGATAAAAACATCAAATGTGGTAGGATGAGAAATCTAGGGAGAGATAGAGGATGAGAGAATGAGGGGAAATAATAAGTACAGAGAGAAAGAGTGAGAAGGAGAAAAGGAGAAAGAAAAGAAAAAAAGTAGAAAAGACAGAAAGGAAACTAAAGACAGAGAGAATGAAGAAAGACACATGGAGACCGTCAGAGACGAAAGTAAGAAAGAAAGAGTGAAAGAAGATAAAATGAGGTAAAAGAAGTCAAGCCAAAATGAAAGATAGAGAGAGAGAGAGAGAGAGAGAGAGAGAGAGAGAGAGAGAGACTGAATGACAATACCGACTGAAAGAGAGATGAGAGAGATAGAGTGATAGAACAAAACAGAAATAAGTATATGAGGGCAGCAGAGAGATGGACTCTCTAGTAGGACAGGAAATCTAGGGAGCGAAAAAGGATGAGAGAATCATAAGTACAGAGTGAGAAAGAGAGGAAGAGAATGGAAAAAGAGAAGGAAGAGTAGAAAAGACACGGACGAAAATGAAGACAGACAGAATGGAGAAAGACACATGGCGACTCGGAAAGAACGAACGAAAAAAAGAAAGAAGATAAAATGGGGTAAAAGAAGACAAGCCAGACAGGACGATGGGGAGATAAAGAGAGAGAGAGAGAGAGAGAGAGAGAGAGAGAGACCAAATAAAAATACAGACTAAAAGAGAAAAGGAATGAGAGAGATAGAGTGATAGAAAAAGACAGAAAGAAGTATATCAGGGCAACGGAGAGACGGAGTCTGTGACTTTATCTGTGTGTGCTGATAAAAACTAAACGACAGGGGAAAGAGAAGAGAAAAAAAGACTTGAGAGACTAACAGAGCGAGATAGAGAGAGTGGAGAAAAGGAGGGGAAATTGAAAGAGAGAGAGAGAGAGAGAGAGAGAGAGAGAGAGATGTAAAGCAGTGCAGTAATTATATAGTGCTGAGAGAACGGCTTCGTCCTAATCCACTCTCAGTGAGTGAAATGCGTTCCTCTCTCTCTCTCTCTGTCTCTCTCTCTGCTTTTCATTAGAGGACAGAGACGAGAACGGGGGGACGGCGGCTTCTTTATGTCCTCTCCGTGTCTGGAAAACGCTTCGTTACAACGAATATATGAGATAAAAGGAATAAACGAGTGTAACTAGAAAGTCGTGTGCACTAGGAGAGCCGATAAACGTGTGTCCTCAAATCTGAAAGGCATAATCATCATTACATTAGACATAAACGCAAACAACAAGGGTTTGACTGGGTGCTGTGATCAGTGTGTGTGTGTGTGTGTGTGTGTGTGTGTGTGTGTGTGTGTGTGTGTGTTCTGTATTCCTCTCACCTGCATGTAAAAGGAACAGATATAAAAGGAAAAGAGAATGCATTGAGGTCAGAGGTGTATTTTGGCCTGCAGGTGTCAGTGTGTGTGTGTGTGTGTGTGTGTGTGTGTGTGTGTGTGCATCTGGACACAGATGCAACGTGTGACCTTTAACCTCTGTTCCCAAGCGTCCTGCTTTTGTTTAGCTGCTGGTGTTATGCAGTCTGAAAAGTGTTGTCTCCTTCCCAGGTCTCGGACAAAGCGCGAGAGACAAAATGGCGCTCCATTGTTTGGGTTTTATTTTACATTTTATTTCGACAGGTATTTTAAACAAACCAAAAAAATAAATTAAAAAGAAAAAGTTGGCCAAGGCGTGACAACATATTAAAACTAGAAATATACAGCAACACAAAGAAATTCTTACAAAGTTCAGATAGAAATGAAAAAAAAAAAAAAAAAAATCACCCAAAAAGCACAGAGAACACGGTGCTGGTGCTACATGAATGTTCTTCCACATCTCCAGAAGTTTCTACAGCGCTGTCCTTTGGCTCAGTCAGTCTCTTCAGGATTTTGCGATAGAGGAGCGTGCGATTTTTATCAGCAGCGGAGTTAATGATAACTAGTCTTTATTGGTCACAGCACAGTGAAATTCTTTTCTTCGCGTATCCCAGAATGTTAGGGAGTCAAGGTCAGAGCGCAGGGTCAGCCATGATACAGCGCCCCCTGGAGGAGAGAGAGTTAAGGCCCTTGCTCAAGGACCCAACAGTGGCAGCTTGGCAGTGCTGGGGCTTGAACCCCCGACCTTCCGATCAGCAACCCAGAGCCTTAACCGCCAAGCCACCACTGCCCCAGTTACTGTTACCACCCCAAACTGATTATTTTCCTCTAACCGCATGTCCTGAAGTGTTTTATTCTTCTTATACCACAGCAATTTGGCAATATTTACAGTAGATTTGTTGATTTAAAGAATGACACATCATACTTTTAATCCGATTAGAGTTGTAAACAGTCGTTCCCTCATTTATTTGTTTGTTTGAACCCACAAACAGCATAAACTCCTCTGTCCTGACGATGTCGGAAACCTCTGAAACTGGAGACTCCTTCCATACATATTACATAAACATCTCCTTACAGATATGCCATATCTATATATGTTTCTATAGAAACTGTAATGTAATAGGTTAACAAATTGATTCCCTTAAATATTGTGACTTTCTTCAGGTAATATAACTTTCTCTTGCGACTTTTCTGCTTCAAATCTTGTATTTGTATTTTTAAAAAAAAATAATAAAATTTAACCGTGGCCCTGAAGCACCATCATAGTTTTTCTACTCGGACCTCTTCATGTTACGTTTTAGGAAAAGTTATGAATTTGGAAAACATCGAAGATTTTCTAAACTATGTTATTAGTGTAAAATAAATAAATAAATAAATAAATACATAAATAATAGAAAGTTACTCAGGCAAACGTGTTAATATGTAGAATTTATTTAGACCGTGCTTCTTTAGGATACGAGATAAACCGTTTTCCTTCGTATGTACATAGATACCACCTTGATGCTTTCAGAAATGTGTCGTCGTGTGATTGGTGCACTGTATTTGTTTTATTCATGACTAGAAAGCGTACACAAGTTGGAAATGAAAACAAAGTCCCCCCCCCCCAAAAAAAAGTGTGTGTGAACCCTATGAGTTTGGGTTAAGTTTGGCTTTTTGCGCACTTTCCCCTTGATTGGTGTATAATTTTATTGCAAATGAAACAAACTAAAAGCCTGAGATCACACATCCATAACCCAGCTTACTGGTTGCTAGGAGATGGCCATAACAAAACACCAACCTGGAGGTCTTGCATGAATGATTCAAAGCTCCAGCAACTGCAACCTGTTAAGCTGATGTTGTCCAGGTGTCTGTGCTTCTGTCACGATTCAAACAGTTTGTCCTTCATCAAGCAGCTCCAGTGTGCCCGTGAAGGTCTGTCTGTCTGCTCTTCATTATCTATTGGCTGGAGTTTTATTTCTTGTAATCTCTCATTTTTATTTACTGGCTGCTGAGAGCTTCAGTGTTAAACACCAGGATGCAATAGAAGTCATCCAGAATCAAGTCCAGAAAAGCTGTGTGGCTTCTCAGGGTTTATTTATTTATTTAAAGCAACATGGTCTCACGCTAACAAAAAAGGAGTGTAACGATGAGGCGATTTAGATCGACGCATCGATTTAAAACGGCAAGGAATAACACGAATCAAGGGAACAATCACAATCTGATTATCACTGAAAAAGCACAGACACCGAACTGGTGTGAAATTACAGGCTAGCAGGGCGCCGATACTTTTAAAATAGTCCTTCTTTACGTCATCATTTGCAAATTAAAGGTAGGCCCGCTCCAGCTTCTGAGCAAACGCTAAATCGATCACATGCTAAATTGTATCGTAGTAGATTCAGTGGTATCGTGAGATATTAAGTATTTAGATCGGAGATTCGGGATAACCGTGACCGTTTCGGTGGCATCGTCAAATATCGAGTCGCTGCATTAAGAATCGAACTCGTAACACAACGTATCGCATGGTATCGTATCAGACGGGGGAAAAGTCATTGGTATTATCAAAACGTCGAGTCTTTGCCTTAAGAATTGAAATCGTATCGTATTGCGTCTTACGAATCGTTAAATATCGAATAGTTGTGAAAATGTATTGTGTTGTATCGAATCAGATTCAGTGGTAGTCTCAAACATCAAATCGTTGCCTGAAGAATCCATGTCGAATCGTGTCGTACCGTAGCTGACTTAGTGGTACTGTTGAACACTGAATCGTTACTTTAGGAATTGAAATCGTATCGCGTTGTATCTATCATATTGTCAAACACCAAATAGTCGCCGAAGGAATCAAAAATGTATCGGATCAGTTCGAGTGGTATCATCAGATATCGAATCGTTGCCTTAAGAATTGAAATCATATCGTGTGGTATCGTATCATGTCGTAGCTGATTTAGTGGTACTGTTGAAACATTGAATCGTTGCTTTAAGAATCGAAATCGTATCGTATTGTAACTATTGTATTGTCAAATATTGAATATGTGTCTTTGGAAGCGCTTTGAAAATGTATCTTTTTTTATCATATCGAATCATTGCCTTAAATCATATCGTGTCGTATCGC
>NC_071269.1:24603074-24673074 GCF_023375685.1 Ictalurus furcatus
GTTCCTGTCTGAGGCTGACAAGATGGCCTCCCAAGCCATGTTCCTGTCTGAGGTCGATAAAATAGCCAACCAAGCTCAGCTCACGCCTGAGGCAGACAAGGAGGCCTACCAAGTTCTGCTTAAACCTGAAGCTTATGACACAGCTTTCCAAGCCTGGTTCCTGCCTGGTTCCTCGGCGAGCCTGCCCCAGCTTCATGTCTGCTCCTCGGCTCCTTGAGCAACCAGCTAATTGTTGAACAGTGCCTGCCTCGGGACCTGGGGGGCTGTGTGGACATTTTTCCCAGAGGGCCTGGACCACCGGGGGGGGGTGGGGGGGGGGGCTTTTTTGCTTGACATGGTAGACATGGCAAAATCCTTTTTATGCTTTTACTTATGAGTAGAGATTGAGATTTAAACCAAACCAACAGATGAAACAGAATACACACACAGATATATACTCACTGTCCACTTTAATAGGAACAGCTCTGAACCAGCTAATTTATGCAATTATCCAATCATCCAATAATTTGGCAACAGCACAGTGCATGAAGCCATGCAGATACAGGTCAAGAACTTCAGTTATAGTTCACATCAAACATCAGAATGAAGGAAAAGTGTGATCTCTGTGATTTTAACCATGGCATGGGTGTTGGTATCAGAAGGCTGGTTTAAGTATTTCCGAAACTGCTGATCTCCTGGGATTTTCACACGCACAACAGTCTCTACTTTACTCAGAATGGTGTGAAAAAAAAATCCTAAGATGAGGGTCTGCAGGCTGAAAAATCTTGTTGATGAGAGAGATCAGAGGAGAATGACCAGACTAGTCTGAGCTGACAGGAAGTCTATGAGTCTGTGATCTTTTTTCCTAATCTTCAACTGTCCGAGCTTCTTGTTCTTGACGTAGAACCTGATGTGGTGTTCTGCTGTTGTAGCTCGTCCACCTCAAGGTTTGACGTCCTGTGCATGCTGAGATGCTTTTCTGTTCACCCAGCTGTAAAGAGTTATTATATGAGTTACTATATCCTTCCCGGTAGCTCGAAGCAGTCGGCCCATTTTCCTCGGACCTCTCTTATACACCATTCCGTGTAAACTCTAGGGACTGTTGTGTGTGGAAAATCCCAGGAGATCAGCAGTTTTTGAAATACTCAAACCAGCCCATCTGGCACTAACAACCATACCACAATCACAAAGAACAGTTTTCCGTCATTCTGATGTTTGACGTGAACATTAACTGAAGCTTTTCGCCTGTATCTGCATGATTTTATACACTGGTTGATTGGATAACTGCATAAATGAGCAGGTGTACACGTGTTCCTATTAAAATATCAGTGAGTGTTGGTATACTTCGATAACTGACACCTCTGTTTCCCTTAAACCACCTAAACACCCACCAACCACCTCTGGTCTATACAGAACAGTACACTGAGGTTTTCAAAGGAAGAAGGATATCGTTAGCATTTATATACTGTATGAGTACGTTGTTTTGGTTTTTTTTTCAAATCTATTTCGTTATCCAGGTAGCTCATAGGGGTTAATATGACTTACTACACATTAACTACTACACTAAATCTCTGAAAACAACATGGAACAAAATTGCACATGGATGTAGTTATGCTCGAGCTCAGGTTTCAGTGCTTGGGGTGGAAAGGTGAAGTGATGTTAGCAGATGGCTAATTCTGATTGGTAATTTGGTAACATTGAAGTCACTTGGACCAAATACATCACGTGGAAGTAAAAGAAATTTAGAAAACTGGGAAACAACAACAAACATGCAACAACTTCGTTCCTTGCTTTTGCAGTGCGTGGTCATTTCGAGACAGAAGCTAATGCTAATCATAAGAAGCTAACTATGAAAATGAGTTGACTGGGTTTGAAACTGAATAATTACTTAAAGCAGGAGTTTAAGGGGTTAAACTGGCAGCTTTTATTAAACTTGTTTAGCCAAGAAACAATATATCTGATTAGTCAGCTTTTCCTTTTTTCCTATTCATTTTCTTAGTTAATTTCCCCGAGTTAAAAACACACCTTTGTTCTACCTTCAGAGGATTTGATTCTCCCACACGACACACTTTTGATTATAAGGAAGGTTTATTAACTCTGATAAAGCCTGACTTAAACGCTGAGGATGGAAAAATCCATCCAGCCCAAGCACGCCAAGAGAAAGATATCAAATTCCCAAATCCAATTTGTCCATGTTTATTAACACATTTCGCACCGGTCCTGAAAGAGAAGCTCCACGGAGAGCTTAATCCTCACTTTCCTGCATCACCAAAGAAAGAGGCTCGATGGGATAATGTTGTAATCTTTTTATTTATTTATTTTTTTTTAGTTTTTTTTTTTTTTTTTTTTTTAGAAAATGTTCATGAAATTTATTACGGCTCTTTCAGGTCCTCTTGATCTTTATTTTTTTTCTCTGTAGCTCATTTGACGGCATGAAAGAAGAGCTCTTTTTTTTAAACGTTAATTTCATTGCCACGCTTGTCGCTGAACGTTATTCAGCCGAAAAACGTGTAACATGCAGCCCCAAAAAAAAAAAAAAAAAAAAAAAGAAGGCTTTTTAATAATTTTTTTTTTTTTTTTTTTTTTACAAACTGTCATGTTTTATTTCCTTTTCAAACGCTTCTCGGTCTTGGCAGGAAATCATTGGAAATTACGCCTGAACTGAAACAGATGCCGAGTATAAATTATGTAGTCAAGTCATCAGAAAGAAAAGAAGAAAGATAAGTTGTCCTTTGGATGACAGACAAACTTAAACGTAGCCATGGACATGTAAATTATGCAACGTTAAGCAGCCCTGCAGTCTGTTCATCAGAAATACAGCCAGCAAATAAACGCCCGAGGGGCTTCTGTTTTCTCATTTCTTTCTACTTCATTACTGTTCATTATCTACTAAGGAATACACGTTAATGACTCGACTAGCATGACTAAACTAGTAGTGTAAACGTATACATAAACACACTGACCTGAGGAAAAGTCCTGCTACTGTCATGATAATTACCTTAGGTAAAGGTAAACATACGAGTAAATTAACTCATGCTAATTGATGCATGTTTCTAGCTACATAGTTAGCTCTCTAGAAAGAAAAAACAAAAGATGCCCCCATTGGGAGAAAAAACAAAAAAAAACAATCAAAACCATAGCAGAATTTCTAATGGTTTCCACTACAAATACCATTACAAACCAACAGCTAACCATTAAAGCCATTACCATTGTTGGTTCTTAATGGTATCCACTAGAATAACATGCCACCAATAGTCAATATATGACCAGTAGAGACCCATAGGGACCATTAAAATAATAATAATAATAATAATAATAATAATAATAATAACAATAATAAGTACACCCCATGGGAATTGTTGGCTTTTTTATATATATATATATTTGGACAAGCAAACATTTGCTCATCTTTGAAGCAGTGCCTATTAATGAAGTTTATGCACTTGAACTAAACCTCAAGGAAAATTTGCGTCTTCAATCATTTATTAAACAGAAATATTAATAGATGTGATATTCTTCTGTGGAAAAAGTATGTTTGAGGGTTCTCTCGCATGTACTACGCACTCTTTTCCATAACCCTCCATTTCTTCTTTTTGAGCCATTCCTTGGTGGATTCGCGAGTGCGCTTAGGATCATGTTGAAAGGTGCACTTTCGGTTCAACTTTAACTTTCAGACAGATGGCCTCAGAGTATCTTCAAGCTCTCTTTGATGTGATGCAGAATTCATAGTTGAATCAGTGAATGTGAGCTGTCTAGTCCCTGAGGAAACGAAGCAACCCCAAACCATAATATTTCCATCACCGTGCTTCACAGTTGGTATGAGGTGCTTCTCCTGAAAAGCTGTTTTTGGTCAGTGCCAAACATGTCTGGTGTTACTGTGGCCAAACAACTATCTTTGATTCGTCTGTCCAGACCACATTATTCCAAAAGACCTGGACTTTGCCTATATGCTCATTGGCAAACTATAGTCTTGCAAAGGTTTTTTTTCCTGGCACGCCTCCCATGCACCTCAAATAAGTGCCATCTCATTGACACCAACAGTTGCAAGACTTACTAGCAGATCCGGTGATGAAATTTTGTGGTTCTTTTTGCATCAGACGGTCCGCTATTTCAAATAATCTGGAGATCTATTTTAAATCCCTTGCCAGACTCATAGGCATCCACAATCTTTTTTTCTGAAGGCCTTACAGAGCTCTTTAGATCTTGGCATGATGACACCACACACCTCAAGAGCAAAGGGAACACCAGACACTAGATAGAGGTTTAAATAAGACAGGTTCCATCTGCACTCCGTAAGCAGGTTCTGATCACTGGCACCTTGAACATCTTGAACACCTGATTCTAATTTTATGGATAGGGGTGTACTTACTTTTCCACGGAACTGAAAAACTGTCGATTTTTATGTGCCATTTGATAGAGTGTATCAGCTTTATTAATAAGCACTGCTTCAAAGAGGATCAAATGTTTGCTTGTTCAAATACGACCCAAAAAAAACCCCCCCAACAATTGCCATGGGGTGTACTTATTTTTTCACACGACTATATCACAGGCTTATATCGAAACATCCGTTATCGTTACAGCAGAAGTTATCGTTTCCGTAGTAACAGCTCACTCACAGGGACTCGTATGCAGGACTCTTCATGATCTAAGCCTACGATTTAAAAACGTGTTGTTATTTAAAACGATATACGCTTAATCGTTCACTGGGTGGAGTTTTCAATTAAGAGAAGTTTATTTAAACATTTATGGAAGGAGTCTCCAGTGTCAGAGTCTTGTAACAGTCAGGACGATTTCCGCCACTTTGTCTGCACAAGCTGCGTTTATTTTGTTTGTTTGTTTGTTTGTTTGTTTAAGAGGTGGTGAGGGAACGACTGTGTACACCTGCTATAACGTAAGCGTTAACAGTAGCTAGCTTGTTCTGCAGACTTCTCACCACATTAAACGCAACCATAAATGGATAAAAACGCATAATGTTTCATTCATTAATAAATTCAACATTGTAATCGTTGGCGAATCGCTGTGGTGTACGAGGAATAAAACGCATCAGGCCATGCTGTTATTAGTAAATAATCAACATTGATGGTACGGTGGTGACATTTACTCATGTCGTTGTGGATTAGCTTCCTATAACGTAGCATCCCGTCGTGCGTTATTTGTCATATAACAATATATAACAGCAGCTACAGATCACAGGTACGTTCGTGTACATTATCGTTGCTATAGTAACAGCTCATTCGCAGGGGTGCATACTGAGGATATGCTACGTAAACAGATTGAAAACGTGTAGTGAATTGATGATGATTGCTGTAAGTTATTTAAGGAGTCTCCAGCCAGATTCGGATTAATTCATTATCATCATCGTGGCATGACGATACGCGAGCAAGATGGAGCAGTCCGCTCGAGCCATCATCGGGCCATTAGTCATTTGCGATAAGGGTTTCGTTTCCCGGGCTAACTCGTACACTCTCCTATCGATCGCGTTGTTCAGTGTTTTTCCAATTTTTCTGATTTCTTGCTCTCTGCCAGTCAGCGTTTGAAAATGAAACGACCACCGCTGCTTTATTTCCTCTTGCCTCTGGCTCTACTCTGATAAAAATGTATGGAATGAAAGCTGCCTTAACTTGCATGGCTTAAAACAGTCACGAAAACAGGACGCAAAGAACTGAAACGCTGCTAGTTATTTTCTGTATCTAAAAAGAAAAATACATCAAAGAGAACTTCTGAGGTACTGTAGCTCTTTAAAAAAGAATAAGGCACAACACAGGCTAAACACTGGCTATCTTTAATCCCACACACACACACACACACGGCTAGAAATTTTGCTATATCAGTAAGTTTGTGAGCTAATTTTTTTTTCCTCCTCTTGTCTGTAATCTCAGCTCTCACTCCAGAGATAAAAGAAATAAACCAGCGAAGGCTAGCAGATGATTACTAGCATTGTGCTCACAGATGCCCAACAACATTCCTTCACTAATAGCATCAACATTTTATTTTTTCCTTTTCAATACACCTGTTTCGTCTGATTCTCCACCTTCACACCTGACTGAAGATGATGGACATGGAAGAAAAAAAAAAGCTATGACAATTATCTGTGAATGATCTCGGTAGCATGATGCTAATTTAAACCGCTCTATGATTAAATTAGCGGCATTAGCATGGACTTTTTTAATTAGTCAGTAATTAAAACAAACTCTTTCCACAGATGATGATCCAAACAACTACAACAAAAGTTACTGGCTTTAACATGATTTCATTAGCTTGACACTAACTGAAATAGAATACTTTTCTATTTTTTTTTTTTTCTTGTCCCTTTTAAAAGTATTCTAAAGCATGAGAACCTCACATTTAAAAAGACATAAATTTTATTCCTCTTATACCACAGCAAAAAGATTATCCAGCGTACATTTTATCGGTTTATTGTTACATTTAATGTTATGGAACCTATTGTGGGCACGGTGGCTTAGTGGTTAGCACGTTTGCCTCATACTTCCAGGGTTGGGGGTTTAATTCCCGCCTCTGCCCTGTGTGAGCGGAGCTTGCATGTTCTCCCTGTGCTTCGGGGGTTTTCTCCAGGTACTCTGGTTTCTTCCTCCAGTCCAAAATTACCACATGCCGTTTTACACTCAGGTCTCCTTTAGTGAACAGTGGACTAGTTCAACACACAGACTTCATAGAAAAACCATAATGAACTTTCTTTTACTTTCACACTCTCCGTCGTTACCCAGATGAGGACGGGTTCCCTTCTGAGTCCGGTTCCTCTCAAAAACATCTTAGGGAGTTTTTTCTCACCACCGTCTCCACCGGCTCGCTCGATAGGGATAAATTCACACACTTAAAATCTCTATCCTGTGTTTATATGTTTCTGTAAAGCTGCTTTGAGACAATATCCATTGTAAAAAACGCGTTATACAAATAAAATTGATTTGAATTGAGTTGAATTCCACTGTAGAAGACCCTCACTGGTTATATATATATATATGATGAAATCATGCATCACCAGCTATATTTCAGCTAGGGTTAGGGTTAGGGTTAGGGGTTAGGGTTAGGGTTAATCGTACCATTGCTTCAACTTTGTTGTTTTGAAAATAAATAAAAAAAATAATTGGTTGTAAATGTGGTTGTTTGTTTATGTTAGTATGTGTCTTGCAGGGTATTTACTGTAAAAACAATATTTTGTGCAGATTAAGTCTATTGTGTGAGTAACGGTTACCATCTGTATCATCACTTTGTAGAGCACGAGTGCAGTACGGAATAGAGAGGACTACAGGATAGTGGAGGAAATTCTCTCAGAGTCCAGTGATGGTGATTATAGTGATAGTGATGATGAGTAGCTGCCAGAAAAAGAGGCTTCAGCAAACGCTAGCTATAGTAACAGTGGAGCTGATGATGCTGAGGAAGGTCAGGGTGCTGAGGGAGCTGTGCATGTGCTAAATCAAGGGCCCCAGCTCACCGAAGCAACAAATGCAAACAGATGCCATGGTGCTGCATTCACGTGAAAGACCAAATACATCTGTATGCAGTGTCTTGTGGCTTTGTGCCCTGAATGCTTTGCCAACTTTCATAGTTAGATGTGGCGAACTGATATCTTTAATAAGAAGCAGGTACACGGACAAGACCATATTGTTGAGTTTTATCTCAAAATGAGTATTTGGAGACTCGTAGACATGAATTTCCTTTTCTTGTTGCTGGAAATATATTTTGAAACAGTACAGGCTATACAGATCCACATCTGTGTTTTTGCCACAGGCCTGAACAGTATAAAAATGTTCAAATATCTTAAAGTGCTTGTTAAACAGCATTAGAACCCAGACATTTGCATATTTTGCACACAATGCACAGTTCTATTCATTAGTCTATTAACGACATATTGCTTTAACATCCTGAAAAATGCATGTAACTCATAATTCATGCATCAGGAAAAGAAAAAAAAAAACGTGTACTTTCTGTTATCACTTCCTGATATCTAGCAGCTATAAACAGTCAGCGGGATCAGCAAGTGGCAAAGGAGGAACTTCAGATTTTAAACACGGTTCATTTTGCTGCCAATCCTTGTGTAAAACATACCGAGTAACAGATGTGGCTTTTGAAATGAACCGTACTGAAGCCTGTTACTTTTTAATCTTACTCGAGTAAATATGTAAAGACAGAGTAGACTGAGCTGGAGCTTTAATACGTTCCATTCGGCGCTGTTTTCCTTCACATGATATCTGAATATCAAACAACATGCAATAGAGCTAGTTCACAGGGTGGATGATTATATCGTCTTAAATATGAAAAATTCCCATAAATGTTGCTATCCGTTTTACCCTACATTCACTAGAACCTGACAAGTCGCTGATCTCGGTTGTAGTTCTTGTGGGTGTGGCCTATCCAGGATTGTTGTTACTGTTGTTTTTGAACCCCCGACCTTCCGATCAGTAACCCGGAGCCTGGCAGTGCTGGGGCTTGAACCCCGACCTTCCGATCAGTAAGCCAGAGCCTGGCAGTGCTGGGGCTTGAACCGCGACCTTCTGATCAGTAACCCGGAGCCTGGCAGTGCTGGGTATTGAACCCTGACCTTCCGATCAGTAACCCGGAGCCTGGCAGTGCTCGGGCTTGAACCCCCGACCTTCTGATCAGTAACCCGGAGCCTGGCAGTGCTGGAACTTGAACCCCTGACCTTCTAATCAGTAACCCGGAGCCTGGCAGTGCTTGGGCTTGAATCCCCGACCTTCCGATCAGTAACCCAGAGCCTGCCAGTGCTGGAGCTTGAACCCCCACCTTCCGATCAGTAACCCAGAGCCTGGCAGTGCTGGGGCTTGAACCCCCGACCTTCCAATCAGTAACCCGGAGCCTGGCAGTGCTGGGGCTTGAACTCCCGACCTTCTGATCAGTAACCCTGGGCCTTAACCGTCAAGCCACCACTGCCAAAATTGTAGGTTTGTTGCTGAAATCATGGGTTCTTGTCACAGGTGTACACTCGCCTGTCGTTTTGTCATATGATTACAATTAAGCGCAGGGTTACATATATAGTATTTATGGGTCACACTTTACAATAACAGCACATGAATAATGATGCACCAATACCTGAATTAATACTTACTTAAATATCAACTAATGATGAGTAAAGGCATGTACTAATCAGGAACTAACGAAAAATTAACCTTGTCTACAATGTGAGGCTTATGAATTATGAAATACGATCATGTCAGTACATGCTCTATAAGAAAGAACATGAATTAAACGTGCATAATTTCAAATTGTTTACATCATTTGCCGTATGCATCTGCGTACACAAACATCACTGGGTGGCGCTTTCATCATTGAAACGGATGGAGAACGACGCCAAAACGGGTTGAGATGAAATTATCTGTGTTTATGATTAGTACGTCTTTCTACGTTCGATAAGTAGGGTCAGTGTAAATTATGAAAGTAATCCAGCGCCATCCAGTGATGTTTGTGTACGCAGTTGCATACGTTTATTTCGTTCTGGGGTTGTTTCAAATTCTCGCTGATGATCCATGCGTACTGCACGCAGACACATTCCGTATTGAATGTTGGACAAAGAAATATGTTTACAATAAAAGTACACAGTGCTGCAGGTGGGCGGCGTTGCCACGGAGGAGCTCCACGGACCTCGTTTCAAAGTCATATGTCCTGTGTGTCCTGGA
Source organism: Ictalurus furcatus (assembly GCF_023375685.1). Lineage (NCBI taxonomy): Eukaryota > Metazoa > Chordata > Actinopteri > Siluriformes > Ictaluridae > Ictalurus > Ictalurus furcatus. Next base: position 24,612,704 of record NC_071269.1, read on the forward strand.
CTGGTGTCCCTTCCTGGCTGTACTCCCACCTCACGCTCAGCGAATAGAACCCGGGTCCGACCAGAACAAAAACTCATTCGTTTATTTAGATTCCACTCGGATTATTCTGATCTGCGCTGCTAAACAAATGAAAATAAACAAGTCCCAACCCTCATACAAGACTTAAGCCTCAAATCCAGTACATACATACAGTATATGTCCTCCTCTGCCCGCTATTTACTCGACTTCACTTAATGAACTCCAGATCGATGAGCATATCTGACTTTCATGCTCTGCACTGTGACTCCGGTATTGAATACGCTTTTGTTTCAACAACATATCATAACTATATCATTAACAGTGTAATTAAACTCAACAATGCGAACAGTCGAGACTTTCTTTCAGGAAAGTACGTAGGAGATGTTATGACAGCTTTAGACTGACACCCCTTCCATGTGTATATGGATATTTAGTTCATTTGTTGCATCGTGAAAACAAAGCTTTATGAAACCAGTGTACAAGCGGGAGACAGTTTGAGGCGAAAGCACGTCGTTCCTCAAGACTACACATAGTACGTAGATGTTTACAGACAGAATTATATCCCATGCTCAAGTGAGCAGCTTCTAAATCCGTTTTGTGTAGACAGGGCCTGAGATATAGAGCTTTAACTAACTTGTATACGAGTAAATGCTTTAGAGGTGTATATACATAAATACTCTACACATCCAAAAGTATGTGCACCCCTGACATGCTTCTTCTCCAAAGGTGGTAGCACACGATTGCATAGAATGTCTTTGTATGCTGTAGCATTACAATTTCGCTGTTCCCTGTTCCAGCATGACGACGCCCCTGCGCGCAAAGCGAGCTCCGTGAAGACGTGGTGTGTGAAGGTTGGAAGAAGGTAGAAGAACTCGAGTGTCCTGTATAGAACCCTGATCTCAACCCCACTGGACAGCTTTAGGATGAACTGGAAGTGGAGCACCCTGACGTCAACCTCACTAGCGCTCTTGTAGTTGAATGATCACAAATCCACACAGCCACGCCCCAAAATCTAGTGGAAAGCCTTCCTGGAGGTGTACACACACTTTTTGCTGTACAGTGTGTATAAATAAATACGTACACACCTGTCAAGTCAACATAAACTGTGCGAACAAATGAAAAGCTACACATTTTAAGCCCTATTCGGACCGGGTTAGTTTCACATGAGCATGTACTGTACATCTAATGAAATTATTACCAGAGTACCTCAGGGATTTTAGTCGATTATTACATTATTCCACGTGAAAAACATACGATGTGGTGATTTTGTGTAGAACAGATTCATTCGCTGTGAGTGGGATTGTGTTCCAGACATTGATTTTCAAATAGTCAACCTTTTAATGGTGCGATAATTACTTTCTTTTTCTCATTTTTAAAAAAGTAACCTGGAAAATACCGGAACACACGCGCTTCTTTGGGTCTGTATGGGCATTTTATACAACGTGGTTCACTTCACCCTTATGCCAGCGTGTTCAGAGAGAATAAATACGACTGAAATCAGCAAGAGCACAGCACCGGCAGATAATTCCCCAGTGAAAAACTAAACATAATAAAAGCAGAATAAACAAAGTGCTTTCAAGGTCATTTATTACTGCTGAAAGTGATAAAGCTGGACGCAGAATTAGCGACGTTGCTCCTGGACACGTCCGTAACCGTCATCTGTATAAAGTTTTGGATTGTTTGAATGGCGGCTTTACATAACGGATCAAGATTCGATTTATTCATTTTTTTTTTTTCAATTACTAAGAAGCGAATGCACTCTTGACCGTTCTCATAAATCATTCAGTTAAATGTTGTGTGTTTACAGAGTTATAACTCTACAGTCAAGTTAGCATGCTATCTTTAGTTGAACTCGACGAACCAGGGTCTGTAGGCGGAGCTTTGTGTACATGGACAGAAGTGGAAAAAAAATCATTTAAACCCACTTACGTCACTTTTAGAGACCTAATCCTGACTAAATTCGGCGGATCTTTCCTCCGCGACCATTAACATGACTCGTCATTGTGAAATTTTCCAAGATGTAGAAGGAGAAAAAGGAAAAGAAGGACAACCGATAAAGGAAAAGAAAGAAGTGATTAATAGATGTTCGTTCGCTTTTACTGCTCACCGACTGTAGCATTAAAGTACGTAGATGACCGCAAAAGAGACGTTTTAAAGCGCTTGTTAAAAAGAAGTGTGACGCGGCAATGCTAAGTGAAACATTTGTAAACATAAGCATGTCGTCCCAGATATTTGCAGACCGCTGTGCTGGGAGACGAAAGCATTATGTAATGATGGAGCATAATGAACTGTGTTTTGACTACAAAAGAAGAGGAGGAGCAGAGAGAGAGAGAGAGAGAGAGAGAGGTAGGAAAAAAGCTAAGTGTAAAGCATGCTCAAACAAAATCCTGCTGCGATAAAGAGAAAAGAAACAGCAGTGCCATCGTTGTCTCTCAGCGGTCTCATGAAAAATGAAAACCTGTTTTATTCAAATCACAGTCCTCATACCTCAGGAAAAAAAAAAAAGGAACATTCTGGCGCTCCAGGTGAAACGACAGGAACAAAAGAGGCGCATGAAAGGAAAACGATTTCAGAGATAAACGAGACGAATAGCGTGTCATTTTTTTTTTTTTTTTCTGAAGCCATTAAATGCTCATTTTTCCACTTCACAAAGCGCCGTTGTGTTCATGGCCAGTTTGTAGGGAGCAGTGTGGCTCCGTTTGTTCTAGCCTCCGAGTGAAAGAAGTGTCCTGCGGGTGTCGTGATGCCTTTTTGAACACACAAGGAGGTCGAACCATCACGCGCCCCGGCCTCGCTTTTAGGCCAGCGAGTGACGCTTTGAGAGGTTTCGATAAAGCTGCAACCTTAACCTTTGAAGGCCAAAGCGTGAGCAATTATGGCCCGCACGAGTGTCGTTCACAGCAGCGCTCACTTCAGTAAAGAGCAGGAAGCATTGAAGCTTGTCTAATAAAACAAAAATCGCAAAGCACAACACAGAGAGAGCTAGTACGAGGTTTTTACCGAGGACAAACACTGGTTTAAAGTTCATAGACTTTGTTCAATGTCTGACATATCTGACAAAGGTCCTCGTGTCAATTTTTTTTTGAAAGATTTGAATCATTTAGCTTCAAAAAAATGATTTTTTAAAGCTAACTGAAGCACAGTAAAAATATATATACAGTGCCCTCCACTAATATTGGCATTCTTTGTAAATATGAGCAAAGAAGGCTAAGAAAACGTGTCGTTATTGTTTAATCCTCTGTTCAAAAAATTCACAAAAATACTCTGCTCTCATGGATATCAAACACAACACAGGTTTATCCAAAAAAAAAATATATATATATATATTTTTTTTTTTTTTGGTTAAATATAGGTGTGCAACAGTTATTGGCACTGTTTTCGTCAATACTTTGTGCTAGCTCCCTCTGCCAAGATAACAGCTCTGAGTCTTCTCCTATAATACCTGATGAGGTTGGAGAATACATGGCGAGGGATCTGAGACTGTTCCTCCAGACAGAATCTCTCCAGATCCTTCACATTTCGAGGTCCACGCTGGTGGACTCTCCTCTTCAGTTCACCCCACAGGTTTTCTATGGGGTTCAGGTCAGGGGACTGGGAGGGTCATGGCAGGACCTTGATTTTGTGGTCAGTAAACCATTTCTGTGGTGATTTTGATGTATGTTTTGGATCATTGTCCTGCTGGAAGATCCAACCACGGCCCATTTGAAGCTTTCTGGCAGAGGCAGTCAGGTTTCCATTTAATATCTGTTGATATTTGATCGAGTCCATGATGCCATGTATCCTAAGAAAATGTCCAGGTCCTCTGGCAGAAAAACAGCCCCAAAACATTAAAGATCCACCTCCATATTTAACCGTGGGCATGAGGGACTTTTCCATATGGCTACCCCTCTGTGTGCTCCAAAACCACCTCTGGTGTTTATTCCCAAAAAGCTCCACTTTGGTTTCATCTGACCATAGAACCCGATCCCATTTGAAGTTCCAGTAGTGTCTGGCAAACTGAAGACTCTCGAGTTTGTATTTGGATGAGAGTAGAGGCTTTTTTCTTGAACCCCTTCCAAACAGCTTGTGGTGGTGTCGGTGACTTCAGATTGTAGTTTTGGAGACTTTCTGACCCCAAGATGCAACTAACTTGTGTAGAGATATATATATACAAAAGCAAGGAAAAAATAAATATATACATAGCTAAATTGCATAGCTAGACAATAAACCATAAATTGAAAAAAAATTGTAAAACAAAACAAAAAAGTAGGAGTTTTTTTACCGAGGCCATACACTGGTGTAAAGTTCATGGGCATGGATTTGAAACTCATCTGGAATTTTGAGTGGGTGTGTGTTTGTGTGTGTGTGTGTGTGTGTGTGTGTGTGTGTGTGTGTGCATGCACGGGCATGTTTTTTATATCTCGGTGGGGACAAAATGTCTGACATATCTGACAAATGCCCTTGTGGGGGAGTTTGACTGATCTAATATGTTTCCTTTAAGTTGATTCCTTTTAATTAGCAGTATCAATAAGTAGATCTATGGGAGGTCTTTGCGAGGATAGTAAGAAAACATTTGCGTGTATGTGTATGGGTGTGTGTGTGAGAGAGAGAGAGAAAGAGAGAGGGAGAGGGAGCTTAGCAGCAATCCTGCATCAGTGTTTTTGTACGTGAGCAAACCGAATGAGGTTAATTACTTTTTTGACCTCCGCTGCAGCCTAAAGATACACGGTGCCGGTGGCGGCGGTGATGGTGGCGGCCTGCTGGTGAAAACACACACTGAGTCAATGGCTGGAAATAAATAATAAAACAACAAAAACACAAAAACCTGCAGCAAGAGCAAGCTCTTAGATTGTGTACAGTTTCATAGAGGAATACTGAGCAAACTAAAAAGTGCAGCAGCAGCGTGCAGAGATTCCTGCACCGCTCCTTGTGTTGTCTAGCCTTGACGACGAGCTTGATGAACCCTGTTCGTTTAGTAATATATATTTAAAAATTAACTCCAAAAGTCTGAGCTGACTCATCAAAAACTAATATTACAGTTGCAATCAAAATATCAACCCCCAGTGCAAATCACGTTTATGGTCGAAATGTACAAGCAATTGAAATAGTTCAACACGTCGAATGCTTTAAGTGATTTCCCCAAATTCAACTGAAAATACAACTTAGAATGATTTCTCCAGTCTCAAAATGATTCAACCCCTTCATGGTGAGCATCTTTAGTACTTAGTAGAGCACGATTTTGCTGTTATGACCTGCTGCAAATGAGATGCAGAGTTTCTGGCAGCGTTCCTGAGGAATCTTCTCCCGTTCCTCATGAGCAATGGCCTCCAGTTCAGTAATATTCATGGGTTTGCGTGCTGCAACCGCCTTCTTCACATCCCACCAGAGATTTTCTAATGGTTCAAGTCAGATAACTGTGATGATCCTGTAGAATCTTCCAGGACTTCTTCTGCAACCAAGCCTTCGTAGAATTTGAGGTACGTTTGGGATCATTGTCCTGTTGGAAGGTCCGATGACGCCCAAGCTTCAGCTTCCTCACAGACGGCATGATGTTTTCTCCTAGGATTTCCTGATACTTCACTGAATCCATCTCGCCTTCCACACGCTGCAGGTTTCCAGTGCCAGAGGATACAAAGCAGCCGCAGAGCATCACCGAGCCACCACCATGCTCGACTGTGGACAGAATGTTCTTTCTTCATTCTTCTTCCTCCAGACGTACCGCTGATCCATCGTGCTGAAAAGTTCCAGTTTTGTTTCATCGCTCCACAGAACAGAATCCCAATCTAATACTTCTATGGATTATGTATGTGATTCTGAGCGACTTTTCTTGTGCTTTTGGGTCAGTAGTGGTGAACGTCTTGGAGTTCTGGCATGGAAACCTTCTGCGTTTAGTACACGCCTTACTGTGCTCACCGAAACCTCAGTGTCTGTTACACCAAGTCTTTCTGCAGGTCTTTTACAGTCACTCGAGGGTTTTTCACAATCTGCCTTCTCACAAATCTGCTTGCAGCCGTCGATAGCTTCCTTTTTCTGCCCCGTCCGGGTATTTCATACATTTTCTACCCCTAGCCAGTTCCGGTATTTCACGTGTTCCAGCTCAAGCACCTTGAGAAAACACCTGTTTTGCGTATTTGTGCTGTTGTGAGGGATTCTCTTCAGGGGGTTGAATAATTCTGAGACTGGAGAAGTCATTATAAGTTGCATTTTCTGTTGAATTTGGGGGAAACCACTTGAAGCATTCGTCGTGTTGAACTATTTCAATCGCTTTTGTTTGATTTGTTCATCGCAAACCGCTGAAAGTCTGTACATTTTGACAATAAACATGATTTGCACTGGGGGTTGAATAATATTGATTGCAAATGTACATATGAAACAATAGCTAAGTGACATTTTTCCCCATCACTTTATCACAAGCTTTAGCCATGATGCAATGTCACACAACAGATGTGTTTTTGTTGTTGTTGTTGTTGTTGTATGAAATAAACATCTGGCCATTTGTCTCTTTATGAGACAAAAAAGCATCTCAGTCACAGAGAATATCATTAGTTGTGAAGCGTCGATGAGCTGAAGGAGGACGTGCTGATGCCACGGGGCTCTTATGGTCATAAATGATGGCGTAAATGATGTTGAGTAAAAATGGCACCCACGCTGCGGCGAAGCGCTTGATCTGTGTAGGAGGTACAAAAATACATTTGGACTTTAATCATCAGGTTTAATAACTGATTTCCCCATGAGCAAACCTCTAAAACATTAACATGCTGGAGCTTTTATACTCGCCAAATTCATCTGTTACTTCCTCTCGCTCTTTGTTCAGCTAGTTCAAATATTTATCACCGGATATTAAAGTATAAAGCGACATTTTTACAGGACGTTGGGGGAAAAAATGAAAGACAATGGATCTACATGAGGACCATGCCATGCTTGGATTAGGTTTACACAATCAACTGGTCCAATAATGAATAAATAATGCACAGATAGAAATTTTTGAAACATTTTCATACTATAATCGTTATTATTTTGTCCAGCAATCTTTTGGTTTTTTATGACCAAGAAATCTTTTTATAGATATAGATGAAATTCCCCATATGCGTTTATTATTAAGTGCATTTACTTTATTTGTTAAAGTCTACATCACATTTCGATTTTTTTAAGACTTATTTTATTTTATTTGGTTCATTTCACATTGCTATGATTTTTAAGATGGACACCTCCTGTTGATCTTAGACTTCCTGTTGATCTTTATAGACTTCCTGTTGATCTTTATTGACTTCCTGTTGGTCTGGTTGGTAGGTTGTTCATGTGTATTTTTTTTTTTTTAGAGAACAGCAGCTAAAAACAAGCAAAAAAAAAAAATCTAAAAATATATAGCTAAAAACAAACTATATATATATATATATATAAACAGACATATATATATATATATATATATATATATATATATATATATATATATATATAAACAAGCAAAAAAAATGACAAAAAAATGACAAATGCTAAAATACAAAAAACATAACTAGAAACAATAAAAAATAGCTACAAACAAGAAAAAAAATGCATAGTTAAATACAAACAAAAAAATACATAACTAAAAACATAAAAAATAAATAAATACAGAGATAAAATACGTGGCTAAATCTAAAAATGTATAGCTAAAAACAAGCAAAAACTTAAATATATATAGCTAAAAACAAACATATATATATATATATATATATATATATATATATATATATATATATATATATATATATAAACAAGCAAAAAAAAGTTACAAAAAAATGACACACCTGAAAACTTACAAATAAATACATAGCTAAAATACAAAACCATAGAAACAATTTTAAAAAAAATAGCTACAAACAAGAAAAAAATGCATAGTTAAAAACAAACAAAAAAATCCATAACTAAAAACATAAAAAATAAATAAATACATAGCTAAAATACGTGGCTAAAAACAATCAAAAGAAAATACATAGCTAAAAACAATCAAATAATAAAAACTATAGCCGAAAACAAACTCTAAATATTGCTAAAGACACAGCTTGTGCAAAATTGCAGACTTTTTATTTAGTTAAATAATAGTATACAGTGAGGGAAAGAAGTATTTGATCCCCTGCTGATTTTGTACGTTTGCCCACTGACAAAGAAATGATCAGTCTATAATTTTAATGGTAGGTTTATTTGAACAGTGAGAGACAGAATAACAACAAGAAAATCCAGAAAAACGCATGTCAAAAATGTTATAAATTGATTTGCATTTTAATGAGGGAAATAAGTATTTGACCCCCTCTCAATCAGAAAGATTTCTGGCTCCCAGGTGTCTTTTATACAGGTAACGAGCTGAGATTAGGAGCACACTCTTAAAGGGAGTGCTCCTAATCTCAGCTCGTTACCTGTATAGAAGACACCTGTCCACAGAAGCAATCAATCAATCAGATTCCAAACTCTCCACCATGGCCAAGACCAAAGAGCTCTCCAAGGATGTCAGGGACAAGATTGTAGACCTACACAAGTCTGGAATGGGCTACAAGACCATTGCCAAGCAGCTTGGTGAGAAGGTGACAACAGTTGGTGCGATTATTCGCAAATGGAAGAAACACAAAAGAACTGTCAATCTCCCTCGGCGTGGGGCTCCATGCATGATCTCACCTCGTGGATTTGCATTGATCATGAGAACAGTGAGGAATCAGCCCAGAACTACACAGGAGGATCTTGTCAATGATCTCAAGGCAGCTGGGACCATAGTCACCAAGAAAACAATTGGTAACACACTACGCCATGAAGGACTGAAATCCTGCAGCGCGCGCAAGGTCCGCTGCTCAAGAAAGCACATATACATGCCCGTCTGAAGTTTGCCAATGAACATCTGAATGATTCAGAGGACAACTGGGTGAAAGTGTTGTGGTCAGATGAGACCAAAATGGAGCTCTTTGGCATCAACTCAACTCGCCGTGTTTGGAGGAGTAGGAATGCTGCCTATGACCCCAAGAACACCGTCCCCACCGTCAAACATGGAGGTGGAAACATTATGCTTTGGGGGTGTTTTTCTGCTAAGGGGACAGGACAACTTCACCGCATCAAAGGGACGATGGACGGGGCCATGTACCGTCAAATCTTGGGTGAGAACCTCCTTCCCTCAGCCAGGGCATTGAAAAACTTTCTTTGTAAACAAATCTAATTCCAATCTTTTTCATTTGTTACAGGATCGGATCTTTTTTCCCCTCATATCCGATTCATCATTCTTGCTGGCGCTGACCCGATGATCCCGGGTATCAATACCATCTCTAATTTTTGCATTATTTTCAGTTTCTGTATAAAATCCAGGTCATTTTGTTCACCTCGGTGTGGCTCTGTGTGTATATTTCTCATCAAAGTTCACTTTTTTTTTTCTCTGACACGTCCTTCATTATCCGTGGATGCAAACTGTTTCTGCAAATTCAAGCAACATTTCAGATTTAATTCAATATTTTTCCTGCTAATCGAGGAATATTAACCTTTGTCCTATTTCTGAATTCCAGTACAAACATTCCTCAGATTCCTTCTCTATAAATATGCACGTATGCATTTCTATACATTAACCCAAGGCTATAGACTGTTGAATTATTTATAAAAGATTAATGAAAAAACAGGTTGTAACACATTCGGAGTGTGTGTGTGTGTGTGTGTGTGTGTGTGAGTGTGTGTGTGTGTGTTGCTGCAGAGTTTAATGTAATTGCGGTAGTGATTTGCCCCGGGGTCGCTCGATCAATAGCTCTTATCTATTTTGTTACCAACAGACGCGAAACAACAGGGAGTTCTCATCCTAAAAAAAAAAGTTTCCACACCATCCGAACAAGAAAGATCACATCAGCACGCATGTAGCCTTCACCGAAAAGCAAAAAAAAAAAAGAGCAATCCAATCGCATTAGAGTTCACTCGTAAACAAGGACACGGTTACAGATTTATCGATATTGGATTGCACGCTCATAAAGCTTAAAGCTGCATGCATTCAACTCGTAATATTTCTGACTATCGGGGTAAAGGCGGTTCAGAGAACGTCGTCCTGAATATTAACTGATTTTACACGCACGCTGCGTAAAGGAATAAAACACTCAGTGTCATGGTGTTACAGGAAAATGATCAACAATGGAAGATTATTTCCTATAAAAAAAGCAAGTGTTTTATTCCTCTTATACCGCAGAATCGATTATTAGCTTCAAGCTAGTCTTTGTGTAGCCTAGTCTTCGTGTTTTGTAGATTATTAGCTCCATGCTAGTTTTCTTGTTTTGTAGATTATTAGCTCCATGCTAGTCTTTGTGTAGCCTAGTCTTCGTGTTTTGTAGATTATTAGTTCCATGCCAGTCTTTGTGTTTTGTAAATTATTAGCTCTATGCTAGTTTTCGTTTAGCCTAGTCTTCATGTTTGGTAGATTATTAGCTCCATGCTAGTTATCTTGTTTTATAGATTATTAGCTCCATGCTAGTCTTTGTGTAGCCTAGTCTTCGTGTTTTGTAGATTATTAGCTCCATGCTAGTCTTTGTGTAGCCTAGTCTTCATGTTTTGTAGATTATTAGCTCCATGCTCGTCTTTGTGTAGCCTAGTCGTCATGTTTTGTAGATTATTAGCTCCATGCTAGTTTTCGTGTTTTGTAGATTATTAGCTCCATGCTAGTCTTTGTGTAGCCTAGTCTTCGTGTTTTGTAGATTATTAGCTCCATGCTAGTCTTTGTGTAGCCTAGTCTTCATGTTTTGTAGATTATTAGCTCCATGCTCGTCTTTGTGTAGCCTAGTCTTCGTGTTTTGTAGATTATTAGCTCCATGCTAGTCTTTGTGTAGACTAGTCTTCATGTTTTGTAGATTATTAGCTCCATGCTAGTTTTCGTGTTTTGTAGATTATTAGCTCCATGCTAGTCTTTGTGTAGCCTAGTGTTCGTGTTTTGTAGATTATTAGCTCCATGCTAGTCTTTGTGTAGCCTAGTCTTCATGATTTGTAGATTATTAGCTCCATGCTAGTCTTTGTGTAGCCTAGTCTTCGTGTTTTGTAGATTATTAGCTCCATGCTAGTCTTTGGGCGTTGTATAATACAGCATGGAGCTAGATATTTTTTCTTAGCTACATGTGAGCCCTTGGTCTTTGTTAAATCCAGATTCATACTAGCTTTATAAAATGTATATACTGTATAAACTCTATAACCATTTCATAAGTATCTTTGTACACACAGATATCACGTTTGCACTCTGTAAATGTGCCTTTTTTCCTCTGTTTTTCATTTAGATAGCAAGAAATTAAAAGTATTTTTTATCTTTCATTTGTTTTTGTTTGTAATATGGTTGGAATAAAATGGGCGGTGGGTGGGGGGGGGGTCGTCTCCATTAGCAATCTTTTGTTATCCCCAGTGCTAATCCACCAGCAGCTTATTTTAAAATAATAATAATAATAATTAATACATTTGCATCAGAAACACAAATCTGGTGTCTGATCTCTGATTTATATCACGACCCTCGCTTCCCTCGCTTCCCACTGAATGATTTTCTTTAGAGATGAAATAAATGGATTGAAGTTTTTAGTCAACAAATTTGTGACAAAGAGACAGTCTGTTCTGCTGAGTGAACATGCCCTTTATCTAGAAAAGACACGTTTGGGCTTTGTCCCAGCATTCTGAGCTGTCGTACGTACGGAAAACGCGTGATCCCTTTAAGCGTAGCGAGTCAAAGGACGAGTTTGTCCGAGTTTGTCCGTGTGCTAGACGCGTACAGTGGAAATCTGCATAGCTTCAGAGAAAAAATTATGTGTTTGCGATGATAGATGATGCATCCAGGAACATTCTGTCCCCCTCAGGGGTAAATAAAGGTAATTTAATGAAAGTCGAGTCCTATTATGTGAAGATTATGTGAATACTCTTAAATATACAGCATTTATTTTATTTTATTTTTTTTTGCAGAAATACAAAATAGAGCTTCTGCAGTGTCGAGTGGAGTCACACACTCCTGCTTTTAGCATTGTGCTGATAAAACAAACAACGAGAAATAATGACTGACGCTTATGATGTTTGTACCTCACAGTTAGCATTAATAATATTCATACAAATTAGTTTATTTTGCAAACAGTGTGAAACACTAAAGGACTTTCGAGTTAAAAAACTGAGGCACAAAATACTGTTGTTGAATGAGGCCAGTGTACATATACTGTATGATGCTTTATTCGGACAAATCCCAGAATCGTAGCAGGGGTCAATGCACGGGGTTCCATGATCAATAACTAAAATACAGACCCGAATAAACGTGGACCAGAAAACCATCTTCACAACTGCACGATGCAAGCAACAAGAATTTACAAACATACTAAACCACTATGGAGTAGATGAAGGCAAATTAATCAAGGACCTAACACGGTGCAGGTGAACACAACAGAGCAACAAATCAGTGACAGGTCAGGGGCGGAGACAGGACTAGAACCAAAATGTCATCAAATACTGTTGAATTCTGGATTCTGATTGGTCAGAAGGTGTTGATTTGTTTTCTAGAACAGCAGCTCTGACATTAGTGCAGCTGCAAATCACAGGGTTATGTATATCAACGTGCTTGTTCTAATACGTTATCGTTTCTATAGTAACAACTCATTCACAGAGACGGCTTTTATAGCGGTGGAGCTTCTCTGTAAAATGATAGTTTGGTAATGTGTGGTAATTAAAAAGTGAAAATAGAGAGGCTGGTGAAGGAACGAATGTTTACGGCTTCTATAACTTAAGCGATAACAGGAGCGAATAGTAACCTATTGTAAATGTAACTATAAATGGATAAAAAGTTGGACATGTCGTCTGTATTTAATAAAAATCTATTTAATAAAAACGTTAGCGAATTGCTGTGGTATAAGAGGAATAAAACACTTTGGAACATGCTGTTATAGGAAAATAACTTCTAGGTTATACCAGTACTGCGATGGACTGGCACCCTGTCCAGGGTGTACCCCGCCTTGTGCCCGATGCTCCCTGGGATAGGCTCCAGGTTTCCCGCAACCCTGAAAAGGAGTAAGCAGTTGAAGATGGATGGATGGATGGATGGTTATACCAGTAACTCCACTTCTTAACCCCAACCCATCATTGATTATTTTCCTAACACAGCCTGGCCTTGAACTTTTATAGTCCTTATTCAATCATTTTACTTGTTGTGCAGTACAGGGTGCAACATTATATACCTTTAGTTCATGGATGAAGAAGCAACAATAACATTGTGAGGCGGAGCCTAAGGGGCAGAGTACTACCAAACATGGAAAATAAAGCGATTCTGGTTTTCCAAGATGGCCGCCTCCATAGAATTCCACTGTGAGGTTTTTAAATGCTAGCTTATGTATGTACACAACTTTAGATGGTGATCATCTAAACAAGAAAGTCCTGATCTGTGTTCATTTCAATGTTAATGACAATCAGATTCTAAACTGCATCTATTTCAATATTAACTGTCTCGATGAACTTTGATCCAGTCTAGAAGAATTAGCGTACCATTTTGTTAGTGCTAACACTCAAAGTTAGCGCTCGCAGTTAAAATCAAACCCATTTTCTCTTCCCCATGACACACATGTGCTTTCCGATCACTCCAGGCAGGGAATAATTATAAACCCTGTCGAACTCCCTGGAGTTTAATTATCAGTGTCAGGACTGAGAGAAAGCAGGTCAGAGTGATTTTAATATGCTAATGTTTGGATGGTCTGAGCATCAATAGAGAGTAAGAAATCCAGCGACCTTGCTGTGAGCATATAGGCATAAAACATTGATTTGACACTTTGCACTTGAATTCATATTTACAATAATTTTCTATTTGGTAACGATGCTTTTTTTTTAATGGTTTTTATAAACTGTAATAGAGCCTAAGTAAACTCCATTTATTTAAAGACCTACAGTTAATTAATGTCAGTTTTCATCATAATTACTTTATTCGTAACTCATAAACGTGCCTGTAACTTAGCAAAGGATAAGTGCGAGCCAAATTGGAGAAATCCGTGTCATTTTTAGTCATAAAAGAGCAAACCATAGAAAAAATAGAAAAAGAAAAGGAGTTGGTACATTTTCTAAACCATTCTAACAGCATAGTAGGTGTATATGCTCAAAGGTCGTGCAACAATTTAGCATTTCTAGATGGTCGTATGATTGTAGATGTATCTTTTACTAAAGTTTAAACCAGGGTTCCCAAAACAAAACAAGCCCAAATGGACATTATGGATTTTCTGCGACCTCAAGCCTTGACCACCATACAATTTTTAAGTTCCAGATTTATAATTTGAACATTTTATTATGTTAGTAACATACACCAATCAGCCATAACATTAAAACCACATGCCTAATATTGTGTAGGTGTCCCCTGTGCCACAGAAACAGCTCTGACACATCGAGGCATGGACTCCACAAGACCTCCGAAGGTGTGCTGTGGTGTCTGGCACCATATTGTTAGCAGCAGATCTTTTAACAAGTCCTGTATGTTGCGAGGAGGGGCCTCCATTGATCAGACTTGTTTGTCCAGGACATCCCACAGACGCTCGATCGGATTGAGGTCTGGGGAATTTTTGAGGCCGAGTCGACACCTTGAACTCTTTGTCATGTTCCTCAAACCGTTCTTGAACAACGTGTGCAGTGTGGCAGGGAGCATTCTCCTGCTGAAAGAGAACACTGTTTTTAGGGAACACCGTTACCATGTAGGGGTGTACTTGGGCTGCAGCAAAGTTTAGGTAGGTGGTACGCATCAAAGTAACATCCACAGGTAAGCGATGCACACACACCGGCCGTCCACATGGTGTACAAGAAAACATGATTCATCAGACCAGGCTACCTTCTTCCGTTGCTCCATGGTCCAGTTCTGATGCTTTCAGTGGTGTACAGGGGGTCAGCATGGGCACTCTGACTGGTCTGTAGCTACACAACTCCATCGCAGCAAGCTGTGATGCACTGTGTGTTCCGACTTCTTTCTATCAGAGCCAGCTTTCACTTTTTCAGCAATTTTTGCTACAGTAGCTCTTCTGTGGGATCGGACCAGATGGACTAACCTTCTCTCCCAACACGCATCAATGAGCCTTGGGAGCCCATGACCCTGTCACCGGTTGTCCTTCCTTGGACCACTTTTGGTAGGTACTAATCACTGCATATCGGCAACGCCCTACAAGACCTGCTGTTTTGGAGACGCCCTGACCCAGACGTCTAACCATCACAATCTGGCCCTTGTCAAAGTCGCTAAGATCTTTAATCTTGCCCATTTTTCCTTCTTCCAACACATCAACTTTGAAAACTGACGGTTCACCTGCTGCCTAATAAATATATCCCACCCCTTGAGGTGCCACTGTAATGAGATAATTAACGTTATTCGCTTCACCTATCAGTGGGTCAGGGAAATTCGTTTGTTTCTCTTAATTAAAACGCGGCTCGGCTGAATGTGATTCCCAGTAACAATTTAAAATATTAGCTCACAGAATCCGTCTTTAAAGATTTTAAAGTTGAAGATCCGGCGTGTACTACTCATTAAAGATGGCCGTTTTATTATTAACTATTCAAGGTCCATGTACATACAAGTGACCTTGTACAGGATCGGGTAAAAATAGAAATTTAGCCTTTTTATTTATTTATTTATTTTTACAAATTCACCTGATGTGGATCTGTTTGAAAAAAGAAAGAAAGAAAAAAAAAACTTTACATGACCTCCAGATACAATACGATACAAAACGTATTACCTTTACATTTTGTTTCCAAACTAATACTGTCCCGATCGCAGACCAATACAGCGTTTTCCACAATACGTACAAATTTATTAATAAAACGTGGAATTTATCCTAGAAAAACATTGATAATTCACTTCCTTAATACACTTTCAACAAATATACGGTAGCTAGCTAGCTATGGAGAACCCAAGCCATGGCACGCTGTGCTTTTTGCTTTTGTTAACTTCAAGAGAAAGAAGAAAGAGAGGCTGGTGAGGGGACGACTCTTTATAGCTGTTAGCATAAGTGATAACAGGAGCTAGGTTGTCTCACAGAAGTTCCACAACATATATAAAGTAAGTATGTGTGTGTGTGTGTATAGGATAAAAAGAATGATGTGTTGTTCTTTAAGTAATGAAAAACTGCTAGCGAGGAATAAAACACTCATCAATCTCGGGGTGGTGGGAGTGACTCAGCTTCATCACATCATTCTGTCATGGATTATTTTCCCACAACAGCACAATAAAAGTGTTTTATTCCTTACTTATATAATAAATGGAAGCTGGGTAGACTGTGACTATTATTTTAGTTCATACATCAGCATCAGATTATAGAGATAAAGTGACATTTTCAGAATGTATTTCTGTACACAGTCACAGATTTGTATTTCTTTGCTAATCCTGGAGGGTCTTAGCGTGACTCTGAGGTAGTGAAATAGCAGCGTGTCAGGGTGTTTCGCTCCTGAGAGTTTGTCCATTAGGGAGAAAATATGCTGTTTCGCAGAAAATAGTGTCTCATTGCACATTCAGCAGAGCTTCTTATAAAAAAAATAAATTAAAAAGTAATATGTTTTTTTTTTTTGTTTTTTTTCTGAGTCCCAGCAGATGAGATGATTGCTAGACAGAGTCGTGGCTCTGATGCGGCTAGTTTCGAGGGTAACGTTTCTCTCCAGCGTGTGTGTGTGTGTGTGTGTGTGTGTGTGTGTGTGTGTGGTGACTTGACTTCCATGTGATGGAGGACTCTTAAACAAGACTTTGGGCGGTGACAAATTTGCTATGTGGAAAATAAATAAGTAATAAAGTCAAGACTAGTCAAGCAGGTAATCGCTAAATTATAATAAACTACAGCCAGAGGCAGATGTCAGCCCGACAGACTTTTTATTAGGGCGTAAATGAAGGGCAGATAGGTTTCTGAGGTAAATCTATACTTGTTTAATCAGACAGCACAAGGTTAAAACTAGCAAGACACCAAAAGCTTACAGACCTTGGATATTAAGAGTGTTTTCACACTTAGCTCGAGTCTGTACACATTCGATTTACCTCAGAAGTGGGAAACTGGAGCCAGCTAAGCTAGCTAAGTGATGTATATTTACTTCCTCGAGTCAGTGTTTTAGATTAAACAAGAGAGTGTGTCTGTATGTTGATTAATCTAAAGTGAAGACTTGTGTATAGCTTATTTAAAGGTAAAGCAGTGCTACTTTGTGAGCAGCCATGTTGATTCGACGTCACTCGGAGTTGAGAAGACTATCCTGAGTTTCCAAGTAGGAATTCCGAGATGATGGGGCGTTCATTTTCGTTGTTTTTTGTTCCTGGTCAGAGGTTGGGAATTGCACGTTACGACCTCGAGTCTAAATGCAGCATCAGGAACAATTCTGGGCTCATTTTTGGGGTGGGGCTTATAAATACAAAAGCGCTGGGTTGCTACACACACACACACACACACACAAAAAAATGAATGAATAAAAACCAAGAAAAGCTTCACGTTATACTGAGAAAAGCGTGATGTTATAACGAGAAAAGATCATACGCAGTATTATCTACATACTATAATTCTATTAGATGTTTATTTCAAATCTTCAATACATCTCATTCGTAACGTTTAATATCTCTTTAACCTACAGCATATTGTATTTGACGTTCCTTCATCAGTCCACATTAGAAAAGATACTAAAGCTAAAAATCGCTGATTATGTTTTTTTTTTTTATAATTTTAATATCCTCGCTCAGGTCATGTAAAGCGTCTGCCGTGCAAATCCCTGTGTGGTGACAGAACGAACATAACAAAGCACTGGCTGTAGACACAGCAGACTAGAACGAACAAGTCTCACCCTGGTACAAATCGAGAACCGTGGCCATCACCTAGCATGGCTTCTGCTCCTGTGTTTCTAGTCTCACATGCACACACCCAACCATAACTTACCTACAGGGGCCTCCAGCCGTTAACGCCTCCGAAGAGTGTTAATGAATTTCCAAAGACCCAACTGGGCCTAATAGAGTGACTCGAGTCAAGGGCATTAGAAAACATCACACTCAATGAAGTGAACACTAGCGCTACCGCCACAGCTGCACAGTGGCCAATTCTCCACGAATGTTAATCCATTAGCGACGGAAAAGTCTGGCCACCTCATTGAACAGGATTGAAAAGGAAAGGATGAAAAGGATTTTTTTTAAAAAAGAAAAAAAAACCCTCAACACGTACAAATAAAAAATGTGTACGTGTCCTTTCATAAAATGTATACGATTTAGTAATAAGAACTCACCCCGATTTAAAGAAATACAAGAGCTTGTTATTCATGAAACAGCAATAAAACAGCGAGAGAAGTCAAGAAGAAAAATAACTGCAGTAAAATAAATCATTTGTTGACAAAATGATTGCCCAGGAGCATTTTTATTTTTTTTTTTAAGTCAAGCAGTGTTGTATAAATTGTTCATTTACTAAATCAATAACAGAGGAACACTCAGTAATAGCAGTAATAATAGCAAACGTTGAAGGAGAAATATTTTTAGAAGTATTAACTGATGTTTTAACAGAATTTAAAGTAGTTGTAATGCTTGCATTTGTATTAGCGGTGTTTCTATGAATTTATATGAATTGTGGTCAGAAGGTTAATATAAAGCTATGTTTATATTAACTCGCTCGCTCTAACGCGTTATCATTTCTATAGTAACGGCTCATTCACGAGGATTTAAGTACGGTCGGATTAAAACGATCGTTGATGCGGTAAAGTTTTCTCCGGTGTCAGAGGTAAAGCTGTTTGTTTTTGCAGTATCTTGGTAACATAAATGTATTTATTTTTTTTTGTCTTATTAACTTCAAGTTCAATGAGACAACTGTTACAAAATCTAGACCCTTTAAGGATTCTTCAGTTGTCCTTCTGGAGGAATGAAGGTCCTGTATAGAAGCCTACAACGAGGTGTTTCAGAAAACCCTTACCTATTAAAATCAGCCCTTAAGAAAGAACCTTCTAGACAATACTAAGTAAACGCAAGGAATGTTAAAAGGGGGTGCCAAAACTTTTGAGCAGGACTGCTGCTTGCTTACAATTTCTCATCTCACATTAATCAGAAATTTAAGTATTCTTAGTGGGGGGCGGGGGACACTACAAAGAGATAAACTTCCACTCAAAAGTTTTGGCACCCCCCTGGTATCACATTACAATCTGAAGAATTCATTAAATGATCAGATATTTAGGCATTTGATGGAAAGCTTATATATATATATATATATATATATATATATATATATATATATATATATATATATATATATATATTCAACACATTAGTTGGCAGTCTGACACGGCCATAAAGATAAGTCATAAGTTTAAATACGCCTTGTAGACTCTGCAAAATGTTAATTATTTAAAAAAAATAAATAAATAAGAATAATAATAGGGATCATTGCTTTTTTATTGTTATTATTTTGTCTTCTGGGAAACATGTACATATCTTTTGTAGCTTCTGAAGGGCAGGACTAACTGAAAAAAATATAATATCTTTAAACAAAATAATAACAAATTACACCGATTATCCTGTTCAAAAGTTTACACCCCCCCCCCGGCTCTTAATGTATCGTGTCGCCTTCTCGAGCATCGGTGAACGTTTGCGCTTTTTGTAATGGTCGTGTACGAGTCCCTCAATCGTCCTCAGTGTGAAAAGATGGATCTCGGTATCATATAGTCGCTGTTGGAAAAGGAGTCAAATATGCAGAAGATGCTGGAAAAGTAAAGAATGTGCAGGACCTGGAGGATTTTTCTGAAGAACAGTGGGCAGTTTAACTGCTCAGGACGAACAAGCGACTCGTGAAGAACTCTCACAGAACATAAACACAGTCGTCAATCATCCAGGTAACGACACACGGTGTTAATAATCAAGGGTGTGTTAACTTTGGAGCTGGTTCATTTGTATAAATTCAGTTATTATTGTGTCTTGTGGACTATATGTAGACATCTGTTATGTGAAATAGATCATTCAGGGCAGGACTAAATAAACAACAACATGCTATTTTTATGATCCGTCCTGTTTTGTTATTTGTAATTATTAGCATTTCGCAGATTCTGCAAGGCGCACATAAACTTATGAACTGTAAAGTGTTACATACAACGTTCTTAAAACGGCCACAGATGACTCGCCTATCAGAATTACCTCCCAGAGGCACTGTTTTATGAACTCACGCTGAATTACAAGCGAATATCCACTCGATCCGTTTAACGAACAAGAGCTAAACGCAGGAAGAAAAGAGAACATAATCACACAAACCCAAAGCACTGCGCCGTCGAACACTTTACACACACTCGAGTGTGTTAATGTCCACTGGAGAGGAGTACACAAGCGCTCGGTGGAACACTACTTATGAGGGCACATCTTATATTCACGTCAGGGATTTAAACACTTCCAACTCCGACATGGATTTCACTGAAGTGCGCTATCAAGTGTTTGGGGAGTTTTTTTCTTTTTCTTTTTTTTGTGTGTGTGTCCTCTTGACAAAATCACTTCAGCGCTCCTAAACACTTAAACCCTTCAGACGTTGCGTTGTACAGTATTTACGAACGTTTTTCTTCTTCTTTTATTATTATCATTATTATTAAACGGATTAAAAATGTAATTGTTGACATGGTGAAGTTTTCTATATGGAGAAGTATGTTTATTTAACACTGATGGAAGGAGTCTCCAGTGTCAGAGGTAAAGCTGTGACTAAGTGGACATGTTCAGAAATTTGCGCTTTCTCAGTAGCATGATAAGCTGTGTTTATTTGGACTTAATAATAATAATAATAATAATAATAATAATAATAAGAGTCAATTTCACACATGGGCATTGTCTAGCCAGATTTTCAGGCTGTAAATGCTCATAGCCAGAAAGTATCCAGTCGACTATGTATATACATCGACATTATATACACCACCATTTTATTTTCGTTTCATATATAATACCTTATAAAATCCCATGAAAAAGATGAACCCGTGTGTATAAGTTTCTTCCATTTCCCTTCTGACAAAAGCAGGAAGCTGTGAACTGAGCTACGGGACAAAACGCGACGCCGTGGGATCGTTCCGAGGAATGTACTGGAGCTGGTCATTCGGCTTTGTCGATTCAGCATAAATATATGATTATGAATTCGCATATTTTGGGGGGGGGGTCTGTATTTGTCATGTTACTGAAATTGTGGCTTCGGGTCACGACCTGAAAATGTTCTAAAAATGGAGTGAATGCAGTATGAAAGTATGAGACGAAGGAAAAACTCAAGTAAAGGACAGATACTTATATACAGTAAGAAAATACTTCCCACCTCTGACTGACACACACACACACACACACACACACACACACACACACAGAAGCAGCTCTGTCCCTTCCGGCGGTTCAGCTCAGCAGTTCAGCATTAGACAGATGAGTTAACAAACTCAGCAAATATGAGTTTGATCATAATGATCAGAGTTAATGTTACTTTGGCCCCTCGAGCATCACATCACATCACACACACACACACACACACACACACACACACATTTTCCTTAAAGATCAATATTAAAGATTGAACATACTCTAAAAGGGGGAATTCTTTCACCTAAGGTTTATTGCTCCTCAGATGGACTCTCTCTCGGCTCTCTCTCTCTCACACTCTCTCACTCTCTCTCTCTCTCTCACTCACTCACACACTCTCTCTCTCTCTCTCTCACTCTCTCTTACTCTCTCTCTCAGCTCTCACTCTCTCTCTCTCTCTCTCTCTTGGCTCTCACTCTCTCGCTCTCTCTCTTTCTCTCTCGGCTCTCTCTCCCACTCTCGGCTCTCTCTCTCTCACACTCTCGGTTCTCTCTCTCACTCTCGGCTCTCTCGCTCTCACTCTCGCTCTCGGCTCTAACGCTCTCTCTCTCTCACTCTCTCTCTCTCTCTCACTCTTTCTCGGCTCTCTCTCTCTCACTCTCGGCTCTCTCTCTCACTCTCTCGCACTCACTCTCTCTCTCACTCTCTCTCTCTCGGCTCTCTCTCTCTCTCTCTCTCTGACTTTGTCTCCCTCTCGTCATCTTGATCTTTAGAGACACAAGTCCAAAACAGGTCTTTATTTTGGATGTGTCTTTGAAATGTGTTTACAAGAAACTGTAAACACCTCTCTCCTGAAGGTAGTGGAAAGATTACAACTTTACCTCTGGCTGTTACAAAGCACTGGCACTGGAGACTCCTTCCATAAATATCAAATAAACAGAGAAAACTTCACCATATCAACAATGAGGTGGTGTCTTCTGTACAAGCCCCAGTTCATGAGCTGTTGCTACATATACACACACACACACACACACACACACACACACATATATATATATATATATATATATATATATATATATATAGGTTGGTTAGGTGTTCACAGAAGAGGTGGGTCTTTAGCTGTTTTTTGAAGATGGTGAGAGATTCTGCGGTCCGGATTGAGGTTGGAAGTTCATTCCACCACTGAGGAACAGTTAGTGTGAAGGTTCTTGAAAGGGATCTTGAGCCACTCTGAGTAGGTACTACTAAGCGTCGGTCGTTGATCGATCGCAGATTGTGTGAGGAAACGTAAGCCTTCAGGAGAGAGTTGAGGTAGGAGGGTGCTGTTCCAGACAAGGTCTTGTAGGTGAGCATCAAGGCCTTGAATTTGCTGCGGGCGGCTACAGGTAGCCAGTGGAGGGAGATGAAGAGGGGTGTGACATGGGTTCTCTTGGGCTGGTTGAAGACGAGGCGCGCTGCTGCATTCTGAATCATCTGAAGGGGTTTGATGGAGCTGGCCGGGAGGCCCGAGAGTAGTGGGAATACCAATTCCCAGTCCTAATAATCTTTTCTCTCCCTCTCTCCTTCTGCCGAGCCACACACGATTTTATGGAGATACTAGAGATCCAGATCCTTTCTGCCTCTGGATGGAGCTCAAATCTTCTCCAATTCCAGACTGCTGGGACTACAGCTGCTCCTAAGGCCATACAGACTTCATATAAGTCAATAATGAACTTTTTCACATTATCTGTTGTTACCCAGATGAGGATGGGTTCCCTTCTGAGTCGGGTTCCTCTCAAGGTTTCTTCCTCTTAAAACATCTCAGGGAGTTTTTCCTTGCCACCGTCGCCACTCAGTGGCTTGCTCAGTTGGGATAAATTCACACCTTTAATATCTGTATACCGTGTTGATATTTCTGTAAAGCTGCTTTGAGAAATGTCTATTGTAAAAAGTGCTATACGAATAAAATTGAATTGAATTGAATAGTGAGTTGCAGTAGTCCAGTTTTGAGATAACAAGAGCCTGGGCTAGTATCTGTGTAGCCTGTTCGGTGAGGTAGGGTCGGATTTTCTTGATGTTATACAGGATGAACCTACAGGACCGTGCAGTTGTTGAGATGTGGTCTGTAAAGGTCAAGCTGTCATCGAGAATCACCCCAAGGTTCCTGGCTGTCCTGGTTGGCTTGAGTGTAGTTGAGCCGAACTGTACAGTGAGGTTGTGGTTGATCGAGGGACAGGCTGGGTTGACAAGAAGCTCAGATTTTGCCAGGTTGAGCTTAAGGTGGTGTTCCCTCATCCAGACCGAGATGTCCGACAGGCAAGCAGAGATACGTGCAGAGACGGATGGATCGTCAGGCCGGAAGGACAAATAGAGCTGGGTGTCATCAGCATAGCAATGATATGAGAAGCCATGAGACTCAATCACCTGCCCTAGAGATGTAGTGTAGATAGAAAAGAGGAGTGGACCCAGAACTGACCCCTGTGGAACGCCAGTTGTGAGTTGCTGAGTTTCAGAAATACCTCCTCTCCATGCTACCTTGAAGGATCTGTCTGAGAGATAGGATTCCACCCAGCGTTCCGGTTATGCCCAGGCTGGAGAGTTTTGACAGGAGGATCTGATGGTTCACAATGTCGAAAGCAGCAGAGAGGTCGAGTAGGATGAGGACAGATGATCTAGAGGTTGTTCTTGCTAGTCGTAAGGCTTCAGTGACGGAAAGCAGAGCAGTCTCCGTGGAGTGATTGCTCTTCAAGCCAGACTGCTTGGTGTCCAGGAGGTTGTTCTGTGTGAGAAAATTGGTGAGTTGATTAAAAACGGCTCTTTCAAGAGTTTTGGAGAGAAAAAGGAGGAGGGAAACAGGTCTGTAGTTGTCAACCACAGCAGGGTTAAGTGATGTTTTTTTAAGCAGTGGAGTAACCCGGGCCTGCTTAAATAAGGTAGGGTATGTGCCAGTAGAGAGCCATGTGTTAAAGATATGTGTGAGTGCAGGTAATAGTGTGGGAGAGATGGACTGAAGAAGGTGAGAAGGGATAGGGTCAAGGGGACAGGTTGTGGGATAGCTAGAGAGGAGGAGTTTAGATGTTCTAATAAGTGAGTATGGGGCAGTGAACATCCTGCCCCTATGGCTCCCTCTATTAGCTGCAGTTCCCGTTTTTGACCACTAGGTGCAATAATAACTGTATAGAAACTAAATGTGGCAGTGAGTGTGCCGATCCACGCATGCACAACATCTAGAAAGCTAAGCAAA
Organism: Ictalurus furcatus; assembly: GCF_023375685.1. NCBI lineage: Eukaryota > Metazoa > Chordata > Actinopteri > Siluriformes > Ictaluridae > Ictalurus > Ictalurus furcatus. The sequence continues at coordinate 24,637,126 of NC_071269.1, forward strand.
TCACATGATCCTGCAAAGCGTTTGGATTAACAGATAAAAACTCCTACTCCTAACCCTGGAGTAGACACTTTAGTGCACTACAAAATGTAAATAAGCCACCATTTTGTTCCCTATGTAGTGCACTTGTAGAGGTACAAAGCAGCTGAATCTCAGTGTCTTGCACATTTTTGTTTTCCATTCTGTTCCTTATTTCACACCCTAGTGCCCTTGTGTAGGAAGTAGGTAGTGAAGTGTGCACTTAGTCAGCAGAATGAGAGCTCACTAAAGCGAGTGGAGTCTAACTGTATCTCTGTATATAAAAAATGACAATCTCTCTCTCTCTCTCTCTCTCTCTCTCTCTCACACACACACACACACACACACACACACACACACTATTTTATACACTCCCTCGATTGCTGTTAATGAAGCGGACTTCTTGCTGTAAGCCGCAGGTACATTCGGGGTGACCTTTGACCCCAAGGTAATGGAAGGTAAGCAGTTTGGATATTTAAGTTGATAGGAGTCAAGGAGCGTTAATTCTGAGTGTAACTGCATCTGCATGCAGAGTGTGTGTGTGTGTGTGTGTGTGTGTGTGTGTGTGCAGAAAATATCGATTTTTGTTCCATCCTCACTACAATATAAGCACATTTCATGCTGTCTGTCATCACCTTTTTATAGTTTATAGTGACATTTTGCTGACCTCATTTGATTTCAATTTCATTTAGAAACCTAAAATAGCCGTGGGAAAAAAAAAAAAAAAGATCAGGTTTGTTAGAAGCCGATATTGCAGTTATTACTCCCGGAAAGTCACGTCTGTGCTACAGCTGGGCCGTTCTCCGACCATCTGTGCTAAATCTCACCAGACTGGTAGCTACAATTATAATCATAATTCATTTAAATATCGCACCTTACAGATTTACCCAATCGGTATAAATATCACTGCGTCTGATCTACCTTTATTTCAAGTCTTCATTATAGGACAGGTTTATGCTGATGCGCTCGTTCTAACACGTTATTGTTTCTATAGCAACAGCTCACGGACAGGGACTTGTACTCTCCAGATCGTTGATAGGGTGAAGTTTTCTGCGTTTACGTAACCTTTATGGAAGGAGTCTCCAGTGCGAGTGCGTTGTAGCAGTCAGGGGTAAAGCTGCAAGTTTTCCGAAATCGTTTAGTCTTCGAGGAGTTTTACGGTTTCTCTGTAACACGACAAGCTGAAACCTTTTGTCTTATAGGTACATTAAGTGTAACTATACACGGATAAAAAGCATTAACCTTTAGGCATTGTTCAAAAAATGTAAAAGTTGACAGATTGCTGTGGTATAAGAGGAATAAAACACTTCAGGACGTGGAACAGGATGATTTATCCCTTATGTATTTTCATGGAAAGCATGCTAATAATTTTGAAGGTGAGCCTAGGTTAAGGCCTCTCAGATGCTGCCTCCTAATATATATATATATATATTAATAACACAGTGGAGCATTTTTGAGAGGAACTGCGTCCTCAGATCACTTCCCCCTTAACTCAGGGACGCGATTAGCTCATGTAGAGTGTGTGAAATTGAATAATTTCATCTTCCTTCGCAGATCAAAGGGGAAATGAAATGAAAAGCGAGGCAGGTAATTCCTCGCCCTCGGCCCGGACCCGCATTTACCTGAAGCGAACTCCGGGAGAAGAAAATGTCTCAGCGTCTTTTATCAGATTTCATTTCTGTAGTCCAGATCCATCGGCGTAATCGCGATGATGGAGTAAGCACTTCTTCATGCTTTTTTTTTTTTTTTTTTTGCTTTGAGGCTTTTCGGAAAACAGCAGAGAAAGACAGAAAGCCCGTGAAAGCTTTAAATCTCTCGTTCGCTTATCCGTAATTACCGGGTGAACGGGTTCGGCTCCATTACAGGGAACTCGAAGCGTTCCTGGCCTCACTAGTGAACTTTTAACAAAGCCAGAACAAAAGCTTAAATCTGTTTCAATATCCTGTTTACACACGTTCTACTTTTTTTTTTTTTTTTTTTTTTAGATTACTGTTATACACTACTTCACCTATAACACAGGGTTACTTACTGATGTCTTTTAAATAAGCTATATAATAGCTAAGTTTATATACTGTAGGCTAATAATAGGATAATATCCATGACCTGATGATAATAGTTTATTTTGGTTTTCAATCCTGAGATCATGCAGGCGTGGAGTTACTGTTTATTGGTGGGGATAATAACACAACATAAAATTGTGTTTAATTGTATTTAGCAACATCAGACTGTTTTCATTGACACGCCGTCCAACACACAACTGAACCATTTGCCACGCTTGGATTTTCATTTCATGACTTAAGATATTACTGGTGTTTGTGTGACGAATAAAACACTCAGTGTCGCGCTGTCTTAATAATAAAATAATCAGCGATGTAGTGATGTATAACGAGACGGCATGAAGTGTTTTATTCCTCTTGTTATACAGCAATTTGTCGACAATTTTTTAAAGAATATGTCGTAATATTTACTGTGACATTTAATGTTGTGAAACGTCCATGAAGCAAGACACTGTCATGGTCCCCCAGGGGTAGTTCCACTCTGGACCACTAGAGGGCACCTTGTTCCCCATGTAGAACTACTTCTTCTGTTGTCTCTCCTATTTCCTGTTCAATCATGCTCACCTGTTTGTTATTTTCACTATTATTTGTTATAGGACACTATTTAAGTTCCTTGGTTATTCTCCTTAGTTGCTTGAGTATTGCATCAAGTCCGGTTATGTTTGTGGTACTGCTTTTTTTTTTTTTTTTTTTTTTTTTAAAAGCATGATTGTTTGATAATTTAGCGTTTTCTAGTTTTGTTTTGTTTTTCTAAGTTTCTGGTTCTCCTGGTTCCCTGGTGTTTCTTGTCTCTGAGTCTGTTCCTTGAGCCTGTTTCCCTGTGTTTTGTCTGTAGTAAAGAAGTTCTGCAAGTGGTTCCGTCTCCCTGGACTCTCCCATAAGACAGACACTGAGAGAGAAGAAAGGGAGATGGGGAGAGAGAGAGAGCAAGAGAAGAGACAGACAGAGGAAAAAAACAAACCGAGAGAGAGAGAGAGATGCCACAAATTGATTTTCACACAGCTTGAGAGTGTGTGTGTGAGAGAGAGAGAGAGAGAGAGAGTGCGAGAGAGAGAGAGAGAGAAAGAGAGAGAGAGCTAGCTGCTATAAATTGTCGTTCTCTCTCAAAGTTTATATGATGGAGCTGTTACTGTAGAAACGATAGTGTTAGTGTGCATTAATAATAATAATAATAATATAAACCCGTTATAGACAATTCATCCAAGTCTTTTCGTCTGACCAATCAGAGTTGTGAATTTATGATTACTCGCATCTCCACTGACTCCTGTGTTGTTCCGCGTCGTACTGAACTCCGACATCGTATCTAACACTTTTCTGGATGAGATGAGTGCAGAGGATCCAGCGCTCATGTCGAGCCTCATCTGGGTCAAATCAGTAAATAAAGCAAGCACATAAACACTAAGCCAAAATCCTCCATGCTGACTCAGCCCGGGGTTAATGACGGGAGCGTTCAGTGTGCTGTGTCCGTAAATATTAATCACTGCTCTAATAATGCAGACGAGGAGATTTTTAAAAAATGTTTAACAATAAATCCTTCAGTTTTACTATTATCAAGTCTGCAGAGAGAAGGAGAGAGAGAGAGAGAGAGAGAGAGAAGAACAGAGAGAGAGAGAAGAAGAGAGAGAGAGAGGGGGGGGCATAATAAGAGACAGTTGCTGAGAAAAAGAGAGTGGCCAAGAGAGCGGAAAGAGAGAGACGGAGAAATGAAAGAGAGACACAAAGACAATAAAGCACACTTTGACAGAGAGGAAAAGAGAAAATAACGAGATGGGAAAACGAGAGAGAGCGAAACAGAGAGAGAAAGAGAGAAACGGAGAGAGAGAAAGAGAGAAACAGAGAGAGAGAAAGAGAGAAACAGAGAGAGAGAGGAGAGAGAGAGAAACAGAGAGAGAGAAAGAGACTTTTTTTTTACTTTTAAAGTATAATTTATTCTACAATTTAAAAAACCTTAACATACAGCAGACATTGTTTTAACGACCATTACCAACTGAAAAAGAGATTCTCGCCTCTTATAGAAGTCACCCCTTTGTTTACACACCGTTTCTTCTCAAACATCGGAAGATTACCATTCATTTGGTAAAATTCATACTCTAATCTAATCCTAGACTCAACCAAGGCCTTAAATAATTGAACCATATTGACGTCTTTCCCTTCCGATCCCATTTTGTAAGCCTTCCAAATGGCTAATTTTGCTTGACCAACCAAAAAATTCGAATAGGTACAGATTTCCCGCCTGTGGCGTGAATATCGACACCCGTAAATAAACCCTGTTTTCGAGAAAATGCTCCCCAAACTACGAAACATTGTATCCAATAGATTAAAGAGCGGAGATAATTTACAACATTCGCAAAAGACATGAAACACAGTATCGAGTTCATCACACAAAGTACACACTGGAGACGATGCATGTTTACATTTAAACAAAAACACTTTTGCTGGTAATGCACAATGTAAAATCCGCCACTGTAAGTCACCAGACCTTTTTGGTAGAGGGTTCTTATACAATAACCGCCATGAAGGTTCGTTATCTCCCGACGTCAAGAAATGAGTCCTCCATTTTGTATCCCTCCTCTCCCTTAGATGTCCGACAAAGTAGGACTTTACACAGGAAATATATGCATTTTGTTTGTTCATCATGGAAAAAGGAAGACTTTGCAATCCTTTAAAAGATAACGACATGTTTACATTGTCTCCATTGTTAATTTGAGCTGCCTGTGGAGTTATATACACTTCTGGAAAAAAGACCTTTGTGTTACCGCCGGACATAAACTCGGTTATATAATCCCACAGAGATGTAGGAAAAGATGTTTTCAAATTCTTTAATATGTTCCCGACTATTCTCTCTGATCTACCAGTGATCTTTCTAGTTAGATTCTGTACTGAAAAACACTCTCTATTCGACAAGTCAAACAGGTTCCCAACTTTAGTTATCCCAGCTAAAACAAAGTTAGAAATTTCGGTGTTGGTCATAGTGCATCTTTCAGAAAACCAAGGATTGTGCAGAAGTGGTTCATCAAAACCAAAATGTTCTTTCCGCTCCGACTTAAAGTCGCCCCAAGCTTCAAGAACCGATCCATAAAACTTTATCTTCAACATGTCTTTTACCACATTTCTCGAAATCAGAAACTTTTGTTTATCAAAATCCATCTTGTTTTTTTCCCCGTAGAATGGCAAGGCCAAAGCTAATCCATGGTAGAGAGTCCGACGAGTAAAGCAATTTTTGGGCGGTCTGCAACCTCATGGATTTCACCTTAGAGGCTAAATTGGTTAATCCCTGACCACCATCGATTGTAGGGAGACACAGTACCCCTGGGGGAAGCCAATGATGACCACCCCAAAAGAAGTCTACAAAGGTTTTTTGAAGTTGTGACAAAAGCTCTTTCGGAGGGTCCAACACGGTTAGACGATGCCACAGCATTGAGGCGGCTAGATTATTCACCACCAGCACCCTGCCTCTGTAGGAAAGCTGGGCTTGAATCCACTTCCATCTCGGGAGCTTGCCTGTCACTTTTTCTACAAGTCCTTCCCAATTCTTGTTCATGTGCTGTTCAGTCCCAAAGAACAGCCCCACTATCTTAACTCCCTCTTTATTCCAAGGAATAGGATGTGGAAGCTGAGGTGGATTTTTGTGTGACCAATGGCCTAATAATAAAGTGTCGGTTTTTTCCCCAATTGATCCGTGCGAAGCATTCTGAAAGACGTTGAGACATGAGGTTAGATGTTTAACATCATCTTCAGATCTAATGATCACTGTGATGTCATCGGCATACGCTGTGAGTTTCACCACTGGTGTGTTTGAAAGGTGAGATGTTGGAACTGTAAATCCTTGCAGCTTCTCTCTCAGCATCCTCAACATTGGCTCACTGGAGATTGTGTACAAGAGACCAGACAAACTACACCCTTGTCTCACACCTCTACCTACAGAAGAAGGTCTGGTCAAAATTCCATTTATTTTCAGCATACTATAAACATCTTTATAAAGAAGCCTTATCCATGAAATAAACTGATTCCCAAAGCCAAAGCTTTCAAGTATTTTGAACAGGTATTCATGGTCAACTTTATCAAAGGCTTTTTCTTGGTCCAAACACACAAGGCCAAGATCTAATTTATGCAGTACATCAAGTCAAAAAAAAGATTGTCAAATATAGATCTCTTGGGTACACAGTAAGACTGATCTTCATGGATGATGGACGCTATAGATTTTTTAAGACGATTTGTCAGAGTTTTAGACAATATTTTATAGTCAGTTCCTAAAAGAGAGACCGGTCGCCAATTTTTCAATAAACCAAGATCTCCTTTCTTGGGTAAGAGAGTCACTACAGCTCTTTTACAACTGAGGGGTAGGATATTTGACTCAAAGCTTTCGAGAAACACCTCATACAAATCCTGACCAATAAGGGACCAGAAGGCTTTATAAAATTCAGAGGTCAAGCCATGCAATCCTGGTGATTTTCCTGAGGATTGCTGCTGGACAGCTTCCGTCAACCCCTGAAAGGACAGAAGTTTCTCCAGCTCAGCTTTATCTTCATGCCCAAGATGCGGCAGTCCATCCGAAAGCTGATTTATAGCTCCAAGGTCACAGGGTTGTACAGTATATAATTCTTCATAAAAAGATAGCGTTTGTGAAAAAATGTCTTTCTTTTCCGTTATTTCTTTCCCATTTAACAACTTAAGATGATTTATATTCTTCTTTTCTCTGATGTTCTTTTCCAATGAAAAAAAGAAAGTTGTTGAAGAATCCATGCTGTTTAACTGAAGATATCTTCCCCGTATGGATGTACTACGACTTCTCTCTTCATACAGATTTTTCAAAACCATGTTGTACTCGTCGAGCATTTTTGCAGTTTCCGTCTCTTCAAGGTCACCGGTGGAGCTGCTTAGCTTCAGAATCTGCTGTTCCAAAAACTTAACCTTTTCCTTTAGTTCAGTCAGGTGACTCCTTGTGTATTGTTGGCACAAGAGCCGGATCTGTACTTTTCCAATATCCCACCACTGGCTTAAAGTATTATACTGTGATTTTCTCTCTCTCCACTCTCCCCAAAACTGAGTGACTAATTGTACGAAAACTTTATCTTGCAATAATCTATTATTAAAACGCCAAATCTTATAGTATGAGTTACTCTGCGTTATAGTCATAGTTACTGCAATATAGTGATGATCCGAAAATGGTGTTGGCGAAATATCACTATTGGAAAATCTTCCTCTGTCGTTCATCTGAACATAAAATCTATCGAGTCGTGCACCGGAAACTGTATTAGAATTCATTTTCACCCATGTGTATTGCTTACTGCCAGGGAAAGCTTCTCTCCATACATCTACAAGACTATGGAACTGAACAACGGTTTTGAGAGTCTCAGACGAATTTGGATGAGGTTCAACATGATTCCGATCCATAGTGTAACCGAGGGTACAATTATAATCGCCAGCCAAAATTATTATTCTATTCTGTGAAATTTTTGAAATAACGTCGTTTAATTTTCTAAAAAAGGAAGCTCTTGCTGCCCCATCATTCGGAGCATAAATATTAATAAGATAGAGCGGTAACTCAAAGCGTAAATTCTATAATTTGCATTCTGCCAGGTATAATTTCTTCAGCTCTACTGTTTTGAATTTGTAAATCCGATGAAATAAGAACTGCTACTCCGGCACTCACGTTTGAACCATGGCTACGAAAGGCTTTACCCTTCCGCTCACTGAGCCATTGCACCTAATTGTCCATATCTGTGTGTGTTTCTTGCAGAAAAACTACACTTGCTTTTTTCCAACTAAAAAAATCGAACAAAGCGAACCGTTTTTCAGCACCGCGACATCCGTTAACGTTCAAAGATCCAAAGTTTAAGGATTCCATGATGCTAACTATTGAGTAAATGACAAATGACATCGCAACACAGGTCTCATTATCTCCTCTCTTCATTACAACAACATATTCAAACCTTCTTTGCCTTACGGTTAATCATGCCTTTTACCTTTGTTATTATTTTCCTGAGGCGATAAAGCTTCTGTATGCTAAGTTCTTCGTCAGTTGCTTTATTCATCGCCATTTTACACGACACCAAAAAGCACTTTAAATCAGGGGAAAAGATCTCAATTTGTGGTTTCCGAGTGCCTTTAGTCTCATCTAGAAAGTCATTAATTTGTTGTAATGTGTACGTCTAGCGCTGAGAGACTCTGTTCCTTCAACATCATCCATATCAGAAAAACTCTCTATGCTCTCTAGATCAACATCCGAGTCATTCTCAGAGTGAGCATCCTCTGAACTCATGGTGAACATCTGAGTACAAATATCTACAGCTGTTTCACTTTCACCATCTGCTTTACTACTTCCTATTCCTGTCTGATCTTTTTCTGATGGTTTATCATGTTCATTTACTGTCTGAGTCAATGTTTCTCCACTACTTGTCTGACTTACCCCCTCCTCGTTGTAATCATGATTTTCTATATCTCCTGCATCAGGATTCCCTTTAGGTGCTGTTTTAACATCTGGAACGAGATGGTCATTTTGTCCGACATGTCGCTCGGTTGTTTGAAGATTAGACGGTTTATCTGTTTGTTTTCTCGGGCATGTTTGTCTTACATGTCCTAGTTCTCCGCACAAAAAACACCGCATATGATCCGAACTAATAAAGATTGTGTAATCTTTGCCTTCATTAGTCAGCTTTACAGCCAGATTGAGCGGATCCTGTTGATTCAGAATCATATACGTAAATCGCCGGAACGACATAACGTGCTTGATATCCGGATTTTTCAGACCGAGTGGAATCATTTTTATAGGTGCTGTTAATTTACCATATCTTTCAAGAACACCCTGAATGGTTTCGTTCTTGAATGGAGGAACGTTTGATAGCACTATTTTCTTTGATGGACTCAATAACGGCAGTATTAACACAAACGTGCCGTTAATCGTGAGTCCGCATTTAAACAGGTCATCTACCATCTGAACTTCGGCGAGAAAAACAACAACAGCTTTATTCATCCTAGAAGCTGACTTGATATTTGACCCACCGACCTGTTCACTGACTGCAACCAGCACATCTTCCACAGATATGGAGTCATCAGGTGTACATTTAAATCCATGTCTCAGATTCAAGCGTGAGAAATCTCCGCTTGACCCCATTTGTCAAAGTTTTCCGACCTAAGTCGGCGCTCAAAGAAGTTTTATGTCTAAGATTAATCTTTTTTTCCACGAATCTTAAAAAAGAACGAAAAAATTGTTTAAAGGTAACAAACTCTCAAAAGCGTGCTCGCAAAACTCCCGACTCCTCCCACTACCCACAATCCTGAGAGAGAGAGAGAGAGAGAGAGAGAGAGAGAGAGAAAGAGAGAGAGAGAGAGAGAGAGAGGTGGCACAAATTGATTTTCAGACCCAAGAATTTTCGCATGGTTCAGCTCACATGAGGAACTTCAACGTGTCTCGGGTATCAAGAACCCGTTCTAATTGGAGAAGTGTATCCGACACACACGCATGAACACACACACACACACACACACACACATAAACACACACAGGTTTATCAGCCACTGTCAGGTGTGTAATTATCATTGCCTTCCACACACACATAAAACAACAAAATGCAGCTCATTATACTTCTGCAAACACACACACACACACACACACACACACATCAAAAGCATTTACACACCTCCTTCCTTTAATATATACGCTCTCTGTTGTATAACTAAGTTTTTTTTTGTAAGCAATTCTAGTTGCATAATATAAAGTAAGCATGTAATATTTGCAGTCTAGTAGCTAGCTAGCTAAGTCAGTTTTCTGAGTGGACCCTTCAGATTATTGAAATTCAAAGACGTGAAGTTCACGCCTCCATAACGAACATCACGCCTCTGAGATTATCGGATGCTTATTTTGTTTTTGCAGTAGAAGCTTCTAAGAATAATTGAGACACATTTGTTTTCAGTGAACTCCGTCCTTCGTGCGTAATTCTCACCTAACGTCTGCATAGTATAGCGCTTACGTAAGTCCGTATTAATTCCTCACTAATGTACTAATACGACTCTATATGTCCAGTATGGTCCAGCGCTCTACTCCCTCTACAAGTGCACTTCATTGTGAACGAGTCAGTGTTGTGGACTCGAGTCACATGACTTGGACTTGGACAAATTTGCTGACTTTCGACTCGACATAATCAAAGAAGACTTGCAACTCATCTTTGACATTGACTTCAGTGACTTGTGACTTCACTTGGCCTTGAGTCCTGTGACTCGGAAAGACTTGCTACATTCTGGAAGATCAAAGATTAAAAATGACACATTTACAGATTACAATGTGGCATCTGCTTGGTTGGAATGAAAACCTGCACCCACACCGGCCCTTTCCGGATAAGATCGGACACCCCTTGGTTAGATCCTTCCCTCCTAAGACATCCATGGGGAGCCTTGCGTGCCGTCCAAATGTTAGATAAAATACACGTTCTCCCTTATAGACACTGGCATTACCCATTGCCAAATTTCCTCTCCATCTCTTGGGTGCATAATCACCCGAAACAGCACTTCATGTGTTAATTTCAGACACTCAGACTGTCTAGCTAGCTTCTTTTGCTGTAGTTCCATATCCCGGACACTACTTGCCACTAGCCTACTGTTCTTGAGCATAGCGTCATACACATGGATCCTTCCTCTGTTGCTCCTTGATGGATGACCAGCTATAACCATTAACACCCTTCTTTATTGTTGCTTGCTTGGCAAACCAGACATCCTCCTCTTCTTTACCCGGCCACTTGCATGCCCATACCTCGTCTGAGATCAACCGAATGAAGTCTTTTCCTGTGTCATCCTTCTCTGGTTCTTGTACCCCAGGGAATCCTAGAAAAAACATCAGCATTTGTGTTCTGTCTGCCAGGCTTATAGCAAACCTCAAACTTGAATTCTGCTAACTGGGCGGCCCAATGCTGTCTCACTGCTCCAAGGTTGGCTGTCTTCATGTAGCGGAGAGGGTTGTGATCGGTACTCCTTAACTTTCTTGGTAACTGCCCATTTAAGGGCTAGTAACTCCAACCTGAAGGTACTGTAATACCTGTCATTTCTTTCAGATCCCTTTAGACCACTGCTCATGTAGGCAATGATGCGTTCTAGCCCTGTTAGAACCCTGTTAGGGTTATAGCTAGCCCTGCTTTTGGCTGAGCATGGCTCCAAGTCCATTGGGGCTCCCATCCGTCAGAAGTATGAATGGACACTGGATATCAGGGTAAGCCAGAATCGGAGGTGACACGAGACAACTCTTTAGCTTGCTGAACGCGGTCTGACACTCCTCGTTCCAGACGAACGGTTCTGACAACTTGCCTTTGTTACCTTTTCCCACTAAGGCGTGTAAGGGCTTTGCTAGCCCTTTGCTAGCTCATAAATCCCAAAAACCTCCCTAACATTTGTCGGTGAAGGCCACGCGTCCAAGCACTGAACTTTGTCCTTGTCCACGTGAATTCCCTTCGATGAAATTATGTTTCCTAAGAACCGGATTTCTGGCCTCAGGAGGAAACATTTACTTGGATTCAGCTTCACCACATGTGTAACAGATATATGATATATTTCCCTTCACTGTTTTTCTTCTCATAACACGAGGCTGGGGGTCAGCTTTCCCTTGACTATGGACTATTCTGTACAATTCTTCCTGACGCACAGCTATCTTCTCTATTGCCTCGTGCAACTTTTCTAATGTTAGTGAGAATGAACTGTCATCAGTTTCAACAGTAGTCTGAACTGCTGCTCTCGCAAGCCCGGGGGTCTTCACTCTGTGCTTCCTCTTCCTCGGACCATGTGATGGCATCCAGCATCAGCTTTGCAAAAGTCAAGTTTCACTCTTCCTTGATCCTTCATTTCATCTCTCTTCTTAAGAAATCATCCCTTAGTCCAAGTACTTGTCAACTGCTGTCCATGTAGCAGCGATCACATGGAAGAAAGAAATGGTTTGTCTCTCGCTCTCTCTTCCGCTTCACTCAACTTTTTCCTTTTTTATACGAGTCCCCAGTATCTTTTTCAAAATGAAAGTACCCGAAGACCTCCACACTGGCATTCATGTGTTTCTTACTTTGACACGTACCTCCTACCTAAACGTTGTTGCAGACCAGACCCCTTCATGGCAACGGTATTCCCTAATAGCAGTGGCCTCTTTTAGCACTGTAAAAATTGTTCAGGAACGGTTTGAGTAAACTACACAATATTAGACAGGTGGTTTTAATGTTATGGCTGATCAGTGTAAAGTAAAGTGCTCTATATAGGGAACAAACGTCGTTTATTCCTACCCTATGTAGTGTAAGTAGTAGCAAACTGAATTCCTAGTGGCTCCTGGATGTATAGTACACTATGTAGGGTGCAGGGTGTACAAACCCTTTATTCCTACTTTACGTAGAGCGCTTATTGTAAACAGCATGTAAGGGATCGAAATCTCAAATAGCTCTGTTTAGGACATACAGGTAAAACATGCCCATAACAACAGGTGAACTGGACCATGGTGAGATAGGGCTGTTTGTGTGTGTGTGTGTGTTTCCTATCACACATCATATTTGCACAGCTGTGCTCGTTGTCCTGTGACCGTGTGGTCAAGGCAACAAGGCAACATCGAATCGACGCCGATCTTTTTCTTGTCACTTCATCCTACACACGCTCCAATGCACAGTCTAATACACACACTAACACTCATCCCAAGACTCAGCTCTCACACACACACATGCACACATGCACACACACACACTCACAAGCGCATTAAACCGGGTCAACCGTTAACGTAGTTCCATGTCAACACCGCCGTTCCGCTGTAATTAATTCAGCAAACTCTCCTGTTAATGGCCAGAGGCTGTGTACAAAAAAGTTTGTACCAAAAGAAAACAATATTTCCATCAGGGTCGAGGTTATTAGTTTCTCATTAGACACACACACACACACACACACACACACATCTCTCGCAGGGAGAATAATGAACTCGGAATGACTTGTGAATGAATAGTGAAGATCACTGCAGTGCTGTTTGAGCAGCTGTTGAACGGGAGTCGTGCCCTGTGTAGTGCACATATACAGTAGAAGACAGACATGGCTGAATAAAGGCGCCCTATTGGACAGGCACTATTTCGTACAATTTATATGGACATATGCCGTAGAGATCTGCCCCAAATGCCTGTCAATTAGACATACAATGCATTTCATTGTAATTGTAATAACATTCATAATCATATGTACTGCACTATGTAGGGTCTACAAATTGTACTGAAATATTATTATTATTATTATTATTATTATTTACACCATCAGGGCCCTAAATAAAAATTTCTATGAGGCATGAATGTTAAAAAATAAAATCCTAAACTGCAGTTTTGTTTTGTTGATTTGGTTGCTGTAAGGATAAAGCAAATAACAGCTTTATCTTCACTTTTCCTCCGTCAGCCTTTCTTGCCTCTGCTTCATTTACTCTAAAGAAAAACTAGCGCATGTGGGTTATCACGGAGCGTATACGGCGCCGGAGAGTCTAAATGAACACACTGGCAACCAGAGCAGTTCAAAGAGACGTGTGATTTATTCATAGAATAACAGAGGCTTTTATAGGTACAAATAGCCGTGCATAGGCGTACTGCTGTGTGGAAATAATATGGCAGTTGAACTGTCTGGCCACATACATGAAAAACATCTGAGGCAATATAAGAATGTACAGCAGTTGTTGAACATATATGGTGTGGTTCGCTTAACAGAAAAGAGGAAGTACCTATGGTGACATGTCAAACTGGCACGTACACATCAGACAGATTCTGTAAAGTTCATGAGACAGAAATTAAACTATAACCTAAACATACTTATACATATCTGAGGGAATAGAGAATTTCCAACAGTTGCTAAATATTTATTTCTTTGGTTGGTTGATTAGTAATATTTTGTTTGTTTGTTTGGTTGGTTAGTTGATAAATACTTGGTTTCTTTGTTTGTGTGATAAATAATTTGTTTGTTTGTTTGTTTGAGAAATAATTTGTTTGTTTGGTTGATTTGTAATGTTTTGTTTGTTTGTTTATTTGATAAATAATTTGTTTGTTTGATGAATAATTTGTTTGTTTGTTTGAGAAATAATTTGTTTGTTTGGTTGATTTGTAATGTTTTGTTTGTCTGTTTGATAAATAATTTGTTTGGTTGGTTGATTAATTAAAATGTTTTTTGTTTGTTTGGTTCGCTGGTTGAGTAATAATTTGTTTGTTTACTTGATTCCTTATTTGTTTGTTAGGATTGTAAATTTGTCAGAAAACCTGCAGTTGCCTTATTGGTTTGTTTGTTTAGTTGTTATTTTGTTTTTTGTTTTTGTGGGTTTTCTTTTAATAATTCCAGGATTTTCCGAAAACCCTGAATTTGCGGTTGCTTATTATTATTATTATTATTATTATTGCTGGTGGTGGTGTGGTTTTCTTTGTTTGTTATAATTGTTGGACTGTTATAGGCAGCTTATAAGACAGTCATAAGTCCTGAATAACACATTTAGAAGGTCGACAGCGAAGCTTTATAAACTGCTTATGTGAAGTACTTTATAAAGTAGCCTTGTAAAGAATGATCTCAAAGGATCAACACAGGCTCCTAGGTGGTGTGTGTGTGTGTGCGCGTGTGTGACAGAGGTCAGTTGTGAGGGTAGAAATAACGGATAGAGTTGAGGGAAAAGGCCAAGTGTCCGTTCGGGAGACTCCTGAGCTAAGTGATACACAGGTGAATGTCTACACAGGGGGAGAAAACACACACACACACACACACACACACACACAAAGCCAGTGCAGTCTGACAGTGACTGAACACTTGTGTCCTGTAATTGAACCACTTCTGTAAGGTGAGTGTGTGTGTGTGTGTGTGTGTGTGTGTGTGTGTGTGTGTGTGTGTGTTTGAAAATCTCTCCCTTACAATCTCTACATTATATACAGTACTGGGCAAAATTTTTAGGCACTCTGTTTTTTTTAGTGCAAATTTTGCTATAGATTTCTTTAAAACATTTTAGATTCCCAAACATTAGTTTTTTAGCTCAAATTTCAATGTTACAGAAAAATGTTTGTACGTCATTAAAGAAAGCAGCACTTTTCAGACATGAAATACAATGAAGGCTGCTGGGTTTTGCTGGAAAATGCTGCTGGTTCTGCAAGACGCTCAATAAAACTGACCACTTAACTTCCTTATAAAACTGCACACATTGTACCGGAGACTTCATTTACTATTGTTCACTGCTCTTTACTTTATTTATTTATTTTTTGTAATATAGAAGCATTTAATTTCATTATTTTGATGGCAAATTTGCTCTACAGCATTTCTCTGCATGTGCCTAAGACTTCCGTGTATATATATATATATATATATATATATATATATATATATATATATATATAAAACGGAGGCTGACACGGAAGCAAATGCAGGTAAGGCAGTTTAAAGAGAAGACAAATCCATAGGGTTAGGCAGAAATCAATAACCATAGACAGGCAAGGATCAAACCATCATGCAAACAATCCAAACTAGGCATGGCAGAGAATCAAAGTCGAGGGAGTAAACAAAGTCAAAAACCAGGCTATTAACCAATAGATCAAGGCTTGGTACATGACAGAGAAAAGATCAACTGAGCATAATACTTCTCTGTCTGTCTGTCTGTCTGTCTGTCTGTCTGTCTGTCTGTCTGTCTGTCTGTCTGTCTGTCTGTCTGTCTGTCTGTCTGTCTGTCTGTCTGTCTGTCTGTCTGTCTGTCTGTCTGTCTCTGTCTGTCTCTTAAGTAGTGTGGTGTGATTGAGAACAGGTGTGTGTGATTAGTCCTCAGGAGAAGGTGACTATGTGTTCCACTGGGAGTTGTAGTTGTCAGCCATGTTTGTAGTTCATAGTGCATGATGGGAAATGGAGTTGCTGGTTTGCCATGACATGACAGAACCTAGATTTTATATATATATATATATATATATATATATATATATATATATATATATATATATATATATAATCTGCATATTATATATAGCCTCTATACTAATATATGATATACAGTTATCACACTTTTTTTTTCCAGATACAGCCCCATGCTGCTCAGTTTCAGTTATAGTAACACACTTAAATATTAGTGAATACATTGTTGTGTGGGTGAGAAAAAAAAATATTTGGCACCATTATTCCTTCATAATTATCATCTCTGATGTGCCAGAGAATCTCCATAAAGGCACCTTAACCTGTGTGGCAGAAATATTGCTGCAAATGCGGGAAAATAAGTGATAATTAAATTCATCTCATCGCCGAGGATAATTGCATCTATAATTAATACCAATTAGTCGAGCTTACAGGAGAAAACACAGGATTGGCACGGAGATTTCTTTTCTCTGGGTAAATATTGGAAAATGGTGGCGTCGTAGAGTGGGTGTTACGATAACCGTGTCTACAGGCAGAATGAGAAACCGTCAGAAAGGTTGTGAGTTGTTTGCGAAGAAACTTTCATTGTGTTTTCAAAGAGGAAATAAATCCTCTAAATGTTTTTGCTGGAGTTAAAAAGTTTGTGCACAAATCCGAACCATTAGACAATCTCCTTTTAATAGCGCAGTGGTTGAGACATTGGACTTCTGATCCAGAAGGTCATGAGTTCAAATCTCAGCCCCACCAAGCTGCCCTTACCCATCAACTGCTCAGATGTTGCTCTGGAAAAGGGCATCTCCCAAACGCCGTGAATATAATGTTGGTTTGCTGTTAAATTCTCAATTCTGATTGGTCAGAAGCTGTTGATTAAATGTCTATCAACTGAGTGCATGCACTTGTTTCGTATTACTTCCTGATTGGTTGTTTGTCTACTTATACCCGACTGTGTATTGCTCTTGGTATGAAATCGCATCGATGTTTATGCGCGTTTCTAATGCTGCAATCCATTGATCCAGTAGATGTAAATACTTTCAAGTGCTTTGGCTTGGGGAGAAAAAAAAAAAACCCAAAACAAAACATAGATGTCTAGAGCAAGATTATGTTCGGTACGGCTAGTCTCTGAATTTGATAAGCGTATTAAGAAGACGCACATTCATTATTTCTGCATGATTACTGATGAGAAACGATGCACGGTGATCTTATTGCGTTAGCTGCAATCGACAGAATTACGTTATAAATCTTACTTACAAAGCTGTTAAATGATGTTTTCACAACTTTTTTTTAAATTATTATTATAAAGCAAGTATTATCAAGTAGAAAATGATGCAACGGGAAAACGGTTTACTGTTGACTGTACACGCCGCCATATTGTTGTAATGTCAGGTGTGTTTATTTCAGAGAACATGGATGATGAGACATGGATGTTGCCCGAGTTCCCGACTCAAAACTATGAATCCAGTGACTGTTGGTGGAATTATGAGTGCAATGGGTTGCAGTATAAACCTTTGCTTCCTGTATTTTCAAAGTACTTCCTGTATCTTGAATATAGTCAAATGTATAGTGGTTAAGGCTCTGGGTTACTGTTCGGAAGGTCAGGGGTTCAAACCCTTGAGCAAGGTCCTTAACCCTCTCCGCTCTAGGGGGCGCTGTATCATGGCTGACCCTGCACTCTGTCTCCACCTTCCTGGCATGCTGGGGTATGCAAAGAACAGAATTTCACTGTTCTGTGACCAATAAAGACTCGTTATCCTTATCGATAAGAAAACGTAAAGTTTTGAAATAAGTATCAATATTCAAATAGAAATAGGTTTATTTATCATATATTTGGTTTGTTGTAATCATATAATGGGAAATACTAGAAAATCTGACTATATTCAAGATATTTTCACTTGCTAAGATGTCATTATTTTGCAGTGAACACTTGTCGGTGTCGGTATCTAATCATGGATGACTCCAGTTTCACGTCATCTGCCCGTGTTATGAACGATGAACCCTGATTCTTGGATTTCACTTCAATAATAAAGGATGGACTGGTTTTACACACTTGTGTCCATCTACCGAATATAACAGCAGTCGCGGAGAACGAGCGCGTAATGAATGATAGTCTACACCTGCGTTTGTTTTTTGTTTGCTGACTTAAGCCCTGCTTTCGCCCCTCGGTAAGCTGACGGACGCCGAACAGAGACGGAACTGAGGCTGACTTCATTTTGTTTTGTTTTTGCTTTGCGTGTGCATTTTAAGAGCACCAGACGGCATCGCACTGAATAGTGGCCACTAATTTAAAAAAAAAAAAAAAAAACGCCACTCTCAATTCGCTGTGAGGTTTTTTTCCGAAACAGGAACGCCTTCAGGAGATCACATCTTCCTCAATGTCTTCCTAACAAGTTTCGCAGATATTCCACAACATTAAATGCAACTGGTTAAAATGTGTCTTTATCCTTAAATGAATATAAAAATTGTAATCATTCGGCAAATGAAAGAGGAATAAAACCCTCCAGGATGTGCTCTTATAGGAAAATAGTCACGTTCAGGGTGGTAACAGTAACTCTGCTTCATCACACCACCCCGCCATTGATTATTTTCCTCTAACAGCATGACAGAGAGTTGACCACTTTTGGAAAATTCACTTTTGGATGGACCAAATTTTTAGTCTCGCTTGTCTGGCCTGTAATGTATAGACTCGTTTTTAAAAAAATAATAATTTAGTCAAAGAAACCAGTCAAAAGAAATTGAAAAATTTCAATCAGTCCCCCCCCCCCCTTCTCTCTTATAGCAGCAAACTCATTCTGCAGGTGTTTATAGGAAAAGGTTTTGGGTTTAAAATGCAGCAAGAATCGCCGAATCTATTCCACGAGCCTCGATTGCATGCAATTTTCCCCTTGAACAATCATCTGGCCGTTCATCAAACGCTTATCGATAACTGCAAATAAAGACAGAATGCACTTCAATATCATTTCTGCTCAGCGTGCTATAATCACGCAAACTATAACATGGTTGTTTATTTTCCATTCTGTTTATGTGCAGCGTTTTTAGTTTTTTCGCCTCTGCTATTATTGGGCGGTGAAATAATGAAACGTTGGGCCTTTGTACAGAGTCGAACAATGCTGATTCTGTATAAATGAGAGAGAGAGAAAAAAATCCTGTGTTATTCTTAAAGTATGTTACAGGTGCATTGTTCACGAAAACTGACCTGGCCACAAAAATCAGTATCCTGTCCCAGTAGTTTCAGACATCTTTCGAGACGAGACGAGAGACGACTTTCTGCACGCTGTTTTGTCTACGAACCTGGATAATTGTGTCAATTGGTCATATTGATTGATTGATTGATCTATTTATCTACTTATTTATTTATATCCCTTTTAATCAGCCGACTTTTCAGTTTGGTTTTATTTTATTTCATAACGTGTAGCGATTTCACATTATTTTATTTCCACTGCCGTGTGCTTTCGTATGTTAGACCTGCCTCCAACGCTTTTCCTGTCATTAATGTCTTAGCCTAATGTTAAGCCCTTAATTAAATATTATGATTTGATAATTAAAGCGTTTATATACGTCCTGTTGTTTCTTTTTCTCTTCACAAGTCAGATCATATTTTTGTCTCATTTAGTCCGAGCCCTAGTGCTCCCTATTTCTGTAATTCATCTTTCCTGATTGTGACCCTTGCTCATGTTTTCAGTGTCCTAAATATAATAATAATAATAATAATAATAATAATAATAATAATCTTTAAAAAACATTATTCAATAATAAATTACATTTAATGAAATAATCGTTTCATTATAAATTCATTTGACGGTTATATGTATGTCACTTTCCTTCGTTTCCTTTTCTTATTAGCTATAATTGATCGTTTTATTATTATTTATTATTATTAAACTGTTACGGATACAGTCAGGCACATTTTATTATGATTTCAAGACCTTCATTTCATTACAATTAACCAGCAGTGCGTGATATGAAACAAACAACATCCATGTGTGCTGGATCAAGTGCTATTTTATACGCTGGTGAATTTAAACCGAGCAATAATTACAATCTAGAATATTCATGCAGGAATATAATGGCAATATTCTACACTCCTACAGTATCTCATAAAAGTGAGTACACCCCTCACATTGTTGTAAATATTTGATGATATCTTTTCATGTGACAACACTGAAGAAATGACACTTTGCTACAATGTAAAGTAGTGAGTGTACAGCTTGTGTAACAGTGTAAATTTGCCGTCCCCTCAAAATAACTCGACACACAGACATTAATGTCTAAACCGCTGGCAACGAAAGTGAGTACACTCCTAAGTGAAAATGTCCTTAGCTTAAGCTTGCATTCTGTATATCTTTCTCAGGTTTCTTTTTCTGTAAATTCCCCAGTTCTCCATCTTTCCTGCTTTTCACAATTTTATTCCTATGTCTCACAGTCCCTAGTCCTATCCGTAATGAAGGCTGACTTCCAGTTTCGACCCGTTTCTGTTCAGGGATTTGTCCGCGTGTCCTTTGACCCCCGAGTCTGGATTCCGACTATGATTTTTGGATAAACCTAAAGAAAGCCCCTGCCATTTGCTCTGACGAGACAAGCTTTTGCGGCTCCGTTTGCATCTACACTTGTTTACGTGGCTGAGCTCCAGCTGCAATTCGTTGCGTATTCCCAGATGTTAAAACTTTTAAAAACAGACAAACAAATAAATAAATAAATAAAACCGAAAAGGCCACACTTTGTGAGTTAGCACATTTAAACTTTTCCCGGAGTGTCACGAAACTCATCGATCTCAATCGTTCTGTTTAACACACATCCTCTCATTTAAATGATTAACACGAAGCCTATGAAACATGCACAAGCACGATGCTGCAATTACAAAACACGCAATTACATTTCTTTTGTGCTCCCTCTTTGGTCTCTTTTATGGGTCGAAAATCCACTCTCCGTAAAGGATCATGAGCAGTTTCCCGATAACGAGCTCCCAGCGAGAAGCGAAATCTGACGTATCCGAGCGATAATTCCCCACCAGCGGATTTCTCATGTGAAACATTAAACTAGCCGAGTGCAGCATCTCGAGTTTGTCAATGGCGGAATAAGACACCGAGGAGCATTAAAGCTATCTAGCATTACTAATAGGGCAATTTTGTCTCATATAAATGAAATGCAGTACTTACACAACAGCCTTAATCAATGAACACACACTGTACACCATGCACAAGTTCTCAGAAAGGCCTATTCACACCCAGCACCGTGCAACCGAACGGCAGGAAAGTGTGAAATTCGCGAATGGTTTTTCCACCTCGCATCGATTCTTACCGAGCGTGGTGCACTTTTTTTATTTTATTTTATTCAGTATTCGCTGGGGAAAAGGTTTAAGCAGCAGCGGTGATGCTGATGTGCAGGGTTGGCAGGTGTGTGTAACAAAAATGTAGATACTGTGCGAAAAATAAGAATTAGCTTTAAACTCTATGGAGGAGATGAGTAGTGTTGGGACACAACATAATCTGGGTTAAATACACTAAACTAAACTAAACTAAACTAAAATGAGCAGCAAAAATTGATTGGATTTAATGTCATTTAATTTCATGGAGCCTGTGAAGGACCAAAAAAAAAAAGATTTAAAAATCTTGTGCGATTAGAAAACGATCCCGTGCTCGATACGGTTACTTCCGCTAGCGGTTTGCAATAAATTTACTGCCAGAAATGCGTCTAGATGATGTACGGCGACTTGTGAGTTTACGACACGTTCTAAACTTGATAAAAGATACGGACACTGCGATGAGCAGTACCTGTTTGATTATGAACGGAAGCATTTTTGTATCGTCCAGCCCAGGTTACAGTCCGTTAGCGCAGAAGTTAGGATAACTGTCGTCGTTAGCTTTTCTCTTCTTCAAATAGAAAGTCATTTTTTTCTTGATGAATTTACCGTAATACGGACCGGAAAACTCTTCTTGCAATCGTGTTCCCATATTATTGACGTTAGCTATAGATTGTGTACTGTTAGATCAAAGTCAGTAACGTATTAGCTTAGCTTAGCTTAGCTTAGCTTAGCTTAGCTTAGGATCGTAGCGGGTTTCAAACAAAAAATAAATGTATTCATTACATAAATAATAATGAAACGCTCACTTTTTGTTGCAATCTAGCAAAATCCCAGTGTAGTTCCTATCTTGGGTATCCGGCTTGGTGCTGCCCGCTCCCGGGCTCGCTCCTTCACCCAGTAAACACGGAGACTACGGCCGAAGCTGCGGTCCGGCTCTCGGTCACCATAGTGTGAACATATAGTGAATGGCACCCTGATGGTGACGCTGAAATAGGAGCTACACGGGGATTTTGCTCAAATGCAACAAAAAGTGAGTGAGTTTCATTATTATTATTTTGCTTTAAACACGCTAAGGCGCTCAGCTAAGCTAAGCTAAGCTAATCGGCGCTTGTTTTTCGGCCGCAGGTAGACACAACGCTTCTCCTTCATCTCGTAGGATATATACACGGGTGAATTTTATATATGATATAAGATTGTTCTCCGTCCAGAATGTTTCATTTTAGCAGCAAGAGAACCGTTTTCCTGTCAAAAAACAGTGGAATGTTAGTCACGCCACCTGTGGTACCATGGCAACGTAAGGTGAAAACAAAAGTATGTATACACGGAAGCTTTCCGACGTCATTGTAAAAAAGGTCTATTGATATAACCGAGCAAATCCAATCAGGCTTTACTGGTACCATGATGCTGGTACGCAACTTTCTCTGTCAATTCAGGCTTTGATCCTTTAAGCTTCATTAATCCACAAGTGCGTGCACATGAAAGCGTGACGTCAGCGCCGAACAACCGATAGCGTTCGATGTGGGAAAAAGCAGCACCCTTCCGGTTGAAAAGCAAGACATTATAATATGGAAACTTGAGGGGTTTAAACCTACACCAACCGCTAAAAGCAACACTGTACTGGCGGAACCTTTGCTGGTTGTGTAAATGCCTAAGTTTACTTTTATAGGCTCAGAATGATAATAAACGGATTCAAAACATATAATCCCGAAGTATTTCATGGGATTTCATTTAATGTAAATGTCAATTGTTTTAATTTTTTTTTAAAAAATCGAAACATAAATATCAGTTTGTGAAAATATATTAGGAGAGGAATAATGCCACTGCATGCAAATACGTACCACGCGCAAATAACTGTAAAGACATACATACAGGTTGCGGTACAGGAAGAGCTTTGGCGTGTCAGATTATCTATGTGTGGTTATCTAAATTGACAAAGATATGAGATTGCATCTGTGGAAAATTGATATCTTTCATGCATGTAAGGATCTGGGAAAGCCAGGGGATTTTATCTATCCCTATCCTAAAAACTCTTTCTCTGCGAAGGACTCTGCTTACAGTGTGTGCTGAAAAGTTGTATTAGTTGTGTCACGTATATGTCACTTTGCTCACAGCTGATTGGTCCAAGTTGGGTTTGAGTTCTCTTATCCAGAACATAAGCTGTCCTGGAGCACGGTAGCCATGGAGTGTAAGTTACTATGGCGATGAACACCGGTAAAAGCTGAGCCACTTTCATGGTACCTAAAACCCAGGGTTGGTACAAACTAAACTGAAATTTTCCTGGCTAGCCACCTACAGGCCAATGTGTAATGTTTTTTTTGTTTTCTTGGTGTTGTGTTTTGTTTTGTGGTGTTGTTTTTGGTGTTGTGTTTGGTTTGTGATCTTGCATTTCTGTTTTGTGGTGTTGTATTTAGTGTTGTGTTTTCTGGTGTTGATTTGGTGTTGTGTTCAGTGTTGTGTTTGGTTTTGTGATGTTTCTGGTAGTGTGTTGGTGTTGTGTTTGTTTTTGTAGTGGTGATTCTGGTGTTGTGTTTGGTCTTGTGGTGTATTTGGTTTTTGTAGTGGTGATTTTGGTGTTGTGTATGGTTTTTGTAGTGGTGATTTTGGTGTTGTGTTTGTTTTTGTAGTGGTGATTTTGGTGTTGTAGTGATGTTTTTGGTGTTGTGTTTGGTTTTGTAATGGTGATTTTGGTGTTGTGTTTGGTGTAGTGGTGATGTTTTTGATGTTGTGTTTGGTTTTGTAGTGGTGATTTTGGTGTTGTGTTTGGTTTTGTAGTGGTGATTTTGGTGTTGTGTTTGGTCTTGTGGTGTTGTGTTTGGTTTTGTAGTGGTGATTGTGGTGTTGTGTTTGGTTTTGTAGTGGTGATTTTGGTGTTGTGTTTGGTTTTGTAGTGGTGATTGTGGTGTTGTGTTTGGTTTTGTAGTGGTGATTTTGGTGTTGTGTTTGGTTTTGTAGTGGTGATTGTGGTGTTGTGTTTGGTTTTGTAGTGGTGATTTTGGTGTTGTGTTTGGTTTTTGTAGTGGTGATTTTGGTGTTATGTTTGGTGTTGTGGTGATTTTGGTGTTGTGTTTGGTTTTTGTAGTGGTGATTTTGGTGTTGTGTTTGGTTTTGTAGTGGTGATTTTGGTGTTGTGTTTGGTTTTTGTACTGGTGATTTTGGTGTTGTGTTTGTTTTTGTAGTGGTGATTTTGGTGTTGTGTTTGGTGTTGTGGTGATTTTGGTGTTGTGTTTGGTTTTTGTAGTGGTGATTTTGGTGTTGTGTTTGGTCTTGTGGTGTTGTGTTTGGTTTTGTAGTGGTGATTTTGGTGTTGTGTTTGGTCTTGTGGTGTTGTGTTTGGTTTTGTAGTGGTGATTTTGGTGTTGTGTTTGGTTTTGTAGTGGTGATTTTGGTGTGTTTGGTTTTTGTAGTGGTGATTTTGGTGTTGTGTTTGGTTTTGTAGTGGTGATTTTGGTGTTGTGTTTGGTTTTTGTAGTGGTGATTTTGGTGTTGTGTTTGGTTTTGTAGTGGTGTTTTTGGTGTTGTGTTTGGTGTTGTGGTGATGTTTTTGGTGTTGTGTTTGGTTTTGTAGTGGTGATTTTGGTGTTGTGTTTGGTTTTGTAGTGGTGATTTTGGTGTTGTGTTTGGTTTTGTAGTGGTGATTTTGGTGTTGTGTTTGGTCTTGTGGTGTTGTGTTTGGTTTTGTAGTGGTGATTGTGGTGTTGTGTTTGTTTTTGTAGTGGTGATTTTGGTGTTGTGTTTGGTTTTTGTAGTGGTGATTTTGGTGTTGTGTTTGGTGTTGTGGTGATTTTGGTGTTGTGTTTGGTTTTTGTAGTGGTGATTTTGGTGTTGTGTTTGGTTTTTGTAGTGATGTTTTTGGTGTTGTGTTTGGTGTTGTGGTGGTCATTTTGGTGTTGTGTTTGGTGTTGTGGTGATTTTGGTGTTGTGTTTGGTTTTTGTAGTGGTGATTTTGGTGTTGTGTTTGGTCTTGTGGTGTTGTGTTTGGTTTTGTAGTGGTGATTTTGGTGTTGTGTTTGTTTTTGTAGTGGTGATTTTGGTGTTGTGTTTGGTCTTGTGGTGTTGTATTTGGTTTTTGTAGTGGTGATTTTGGTGTTGTGTTTGGTTTTTGTAGTGGTGATTTTGGTGTTGTGTTTGGTTTTGTAGTGGTGATTTTGGTGTTGTGTTTGGTTTTGTAGTGGTGATTTTGGTGTTGTGTTTGGTTTTGTAGTGGTGATTTTGGTGTTGTGTTTGGTTTTTGTAGTGGTGATTTTGGTGTTGTGTTTGGTCTTGTGGTGTTGTGTTTGGTTTTGTAGTGGTGTTTTTGGTGTTGTGTTCGGTGTTGTGGTGATGTTTTTGGTGTTGTGTTTGGTTTTGTAGTGGTGATTTTGGTGTTGTGTTTGGTCTTGTGGTGTTGTATTTGGTTTTTGTAGTGGTGATTTTGGTGTTGTGTTTGGTTTTTGTAGTGGTGATTTTGGTGTTGTGTTTGGTTTTGTAGTGGTGATTTTGGTGTTGTGTTTGGTTTTTGTAGTGGTGATTTTGGTGTTGTGTTTGGTTTTTGTAGTGATGTTTTCACCAACCTCTTTCTTTTCTCTCTCTTGAAGTTAATGAGACAAAAATCGCAGCTTTTCATGTTACCAAGAAACCACAAAAACCGTAAACTCCGAAGGTGTCAGAAAACGTACTGCCTGGCACAAAGCGCTGAGACCGGAGACTCTGGGAATGAGCTGTTACTATAGAAACGATAACACATCAGAACGAGTAAATGTATATATAAACCTAATATTTTTAGCCGCACCACTTCACAGAAATGAATCAACACCTTCTGACCAATCAGAATCCAGAATTCGACAGCACTGTAGTATGAAATGATTTGAAAAGATTTTCGTGCATTTTCAATACACATAGACTAACCTTCTGGAGTTCTGGGGTGTTATGAAAGCAGCGAAAGACTTTTGTTCACATGATTGATGTACTTGATGTCAAACTGTCAACATTTCCAGGAAGCTCATGACTCTTGTGCAGATTTGGCATAAGCCTCGAAAATGCCTTGAAAATGCCAAACTAAAGTAAACACGATGGCAAGACTTTGCAATATCATTGCAGCATTCGGGTTCGTCCTTAATCTTGATTTAGGTCGAGTTTGTTTGTTGATTTGAAATAATATTTTATTTAGGTTTAGTTAGTCTTTTTTTTTATGTATTAGACGCCATGTACTATTTATCCGCGTTAATTTTGAGCAATTTCAGTTCAGTTTGGTTTACAGAAAATAATTACTCTATCTGGATGGATGAGAAAGTAGTAAAAAAAAAAACTACTTTTTTTTGCATTGTTTTTCTGTTCCAGAAAAACAAAAAAGCAAAAGAATTCTGATGTTTATTTGAATGTGTTAGTGGTTCTGATTTAACACTGGTATGTGTTTTACACAATATTATTATAATAACTATAGTCACACTCTTACATGTTACCAAAAATGATATCTTAGCAGGTAAAAATATCTTAACCATAGACAAACTGAACAAAATTCTGTCTTCATTTCATTGTTTTTAAACAAATATTATTTTACTAGATTATCTTGCGGTTCACACGTGCCATTTTTATGTAACAAGACGTGCTTAATTGCCACGTCAGCTGATCATGGCAGGCCTATAAATAGGCACGATGTTACACAAGCGAGGGCATGTCCCACAGCGTGAAGCTCACGCAACGCTGAGTTCCCTTTGAAAGGCAATGCAAAACCAAACACAAAACCAAACACACAACCAAACACACAACAAAACACAAAGCCGAACACAAACCCAAACACACAATCAAACACAAAGCCAAACACACAGCCAAACACACAACAAAACACAAAGCCGAACACACAAACACACAACAAAACACGAAGCCGAACACAAACCCAAACACACAACCAAACACAAAGCCAAACACACAGCCAAACACACAACAAAACACAAAGCCGAACACAAACCCAAACACACAACCAAACACAAAGCCAAACACACAGCCAAACACACAACAAAACACAAAGCCGAACACACAAACACACAACAAAACACGAAGCCGAACACAAACCCAAACACACAACCAAACACAAAGCCAAACACACAGCCAAACACACAACCAAACACAAAGGCAAACACACAGCCAAACACACAACAAAACACAAAGCCGAACACACAGCCAAACACACAACCAAACACACAGCCAAACACACAACCAAACACACAGCCAAACACACAACCAAACACACAGCCAAACACACAACCAAACACAAAGCCAAACACACAGCCAAACACACAGCCAAACACACAACCAAACACAAACCCAAACACACAGCCAAGCACACAACAAAACACAAACCCAAACACACAACCAAACACACAACAAAACACGAAACCAAACACACAGCCAAGCTCACAACAAAACACAAACCCAAACACAAAACCAAACACACAACCAAACACGAACCCAAACACAAAACCAAACACACAACCAAACACACAACAAAACACGAACCCAAACACAAAACCAAACACACAACCAAACACACAACATAACACGAACCAAAACACAAAACCAAACACACAACCAAACACGAACCCAAACACACAGCCAAACACACAACAAAACAAAGCCAAACACAAACACAAACACAAAGCCAAACACAAACCCAAACACACAACAAAACACAAAGCCAAACACAAACACAAACACAAACCCAAACACACAGCCAAGCACACAACAAAACAGAAAGCCAAACACAAACCCAAACACGCAACCAAACACACAACCAAACACGAACCCAAACACACAACCAAACACGAACCCAAACACAAACCCAAACACACAACCAAACACACAACAAAACACAAAGCCAAACACACAGCCAAACACAAAGCCAAACACAAACCCAAACACAAACCCAAACACACAACAAAACACACAGCCAAACACAAAGCCAAACTCAAAGCCAAACACACAACCAAACACAAACCCAAACACACAACCAAACACACAACAAAACACAAAACCAAACACAAACCCAAACACAAAACCAAACACAAACCCAAACACACAACCAAACACACAACAAAACACAAAGCCAAACACAAAACCAAACACAAAACCAAACACACAGCCAAGCACACAACAAAACACAAAGCCAAACACAAACCCAAACACGCAACCAAACACACAACCAAACACACAACCAAACACGAACCCAAACACACAACCAAACACACAACCAAACACACAACCAAACACGAACCCAAACACAAACCCAAACACACAACAAAACACAAAGCCAAACACACAGCCAAACACAAAGCCAAACACAGACCCAAACACAAACCCAAACACACAACAAAACACACAGCCAAACACAAAGCCAAACTCAAAGCCAAACACACAACCAAACACAAACCCAAACACACAACAAAACACAAAACCAAACACAAACCCAAACACAAAACCAAACACAAACCCAAACACACAACCAAACACAGAACCAAACACACAACCAAACGACAAAGCAACAAAACCAAACACACAACAAAACACAAAGCCAAACTCAAAGCCAAACACACAACCAAACACAAACCCAAACACACAACCAAACACAAACCAAAACACAAAACCAAACACAAACACACAACCAAACACACAAAAAAACACAGAACCAAACACACAACCAAACACAAACCAAAACACAAAACCAAACACAAACACACAACCAAACACAGAACCAAACACACAACCAAACGACAAAGCAACAAAACCAAACACAGCACCACAAAGAAATATCTCTTTTTCTTTCTTCCTTTTTACTTTCTTTTTCATTGTTTATATTTTTATTTTCTTTAGATCCTGTCCTCAGGTGGCAGCTATAAACACTCGTTCACAAAGCGATATGTCAGTAAACTGTTGGTGTTTCTTTTCTATATTTAAGTGCAAAAGTTTGCCACCCCCACAGTTATATTACAACATCTCAATGTACATTTTTGGAGGAAATATGAAGTATGAAATATCACGGGGAGAAGACGTTCCTAACGGAGTTAAGGCATGATGGGAAACGACTAGCATTGGGAGAAAAGTAAACACAAAACTTTCTTTCTAAACTCTTTTAAAAGTTTAAAAGAAACTTTAGCGACATGAAAACTTTTGGGAGAGCAGGTTCACGCCACGTCAACAGCCTGACACTCTCGCGCATGCAGCTCAGCAGTGTTTAGCTCCTTCGACTTCACAGGAAGATGATTATTGATGAGCTGTAAGGTGTCACTGAGGCCCGTGTGATATCAGGTGATGATGGAGTGACAGCTGATGGGAAACCGTCGAGGAATAAAAACCTTTCCAAGCAGGAGAGGATTCAATAGCATGCCATGTCAGATACGTCCTCACTCTTTACTTTAACGCTTGACAATACACTCCCTCATGGTGCTGTGTCACTCGTTCATCTCTGTCTTTCACTCGCACTATTTCTGTTTATCTGTCCCTTCTTCTGTCTCTCAAACGTCTGAGTGTATATCTATCTATCTATCTATCTATCTATCTATTTATCAATATCTATCTATATATATATATATATATACATATATATATATATATATATATATATATATATATATATATATATATATATATATATATATATATATTTGTCTGTGTATCTATTTAACATTCTTTCTTTCTTTATTCATTTATTTATTTCCTTGTATTTAACTAGCTGTTTTTATCTATAGCTGTCTGTCTGTTTAACATCCTTTCTTTCTTCTTATTTAACTACCTGTTTTTCTTTCTATCTATCTATCTATCTGTCTGTCTGTCTGTCTGTCTGTCTGTCTATTTAACTTTCTTTCTTTCTTTCTTTCTTTCTTCATATTTAACTACCTGTTTTTCTATCTTTCTATCTGTCTGTCTATCTATCTATCTATCTATCTATCTATCTATCAGTCTGTCTGTCTGTCTGTCTGTCTATTTAACTACCTGTTTTTCTTTCTATCTATCTATCTATCTGTCTGTCTGTCTGTCTGTCTGTCTGTCTGTTTAACTTTCTTTCTTTCTTTCTTTCTTCATATTTAACTACTTGTTTTTCTTTCTATCTATCTATCTGTCTGTCTGTCTGTCTGTCTATTTAACATTCTTTCTTTCTTCATATTTAACTACCTGTTTTTCTTAATATCTATCTGTCTATCTGTCTGTCTTGTCTGTCTGTCTGTCTGTCTGTCTATTTAACTTTCTTTCTTTCTTTCGTTATATTTAACTACCTGTTTTTCTATCTTTCTATCTATCTATCTATCTATCTATCTATCTGTCTGTCTATCTGTCTGTCTATTTAACTTTCTTTCTTTCTTCACATTTAACTACTTGTTTTTCTTTCTATCTATCTATCTATCTGTCTGTCTGTCTGTCTGTCTATTTAACATTCTTTCTTTCTTCATATTTAACTACCTGTTTTTCTATCTATCTATCTATCTATCTATCTATCTATCTGTCTGTCTGTCTGTCTATTTAACTACCTGTTTTTCTTTCTATCTATCTATCTATCTATCTATTTATCTATCTGTCTGTCTGTCTGTCTGTCTGTCTATTTAACTTTCTTTCTTTCTTCATATTTAACTACCTGTTTTTCTATCTATCTATCTATCTATCTATCTATCTATCTATCTGTCTGTCTGTCTGTCTATTTAACTACCTGTTTTTCTTTCTATCTATCTATCTATCTATCTATTTATCTATCTGTCTGTCTGTCTGTCTGTCTGTCTATTTAACTTTCTTTCTTTCTTCATATTTAACTACTTGTTTTTCTTTCTACCTATCTATCTGTCTGTCTGTCTGTCTGTCTGTCTGTCTGTCTATTTAACATTCTTTCTTTCTTCATATTTAACTACCTGTTTTTCTTAATATCTATCTGTCTATCTGTCTGTCTTGTCTGTCTGCATATCTAATTAACTCTTTCTTTCGTTCTTTTTTCTTTCTTATTATTAAACAACCCATCTATCAATCTTTTCTCTCCTCCTCACCTTATCGTCTCACCTTCCTTATTCGTCAGGGAACAGAGAGCGTTCCAGAACGGCACGTCCTCTTTCTGTGACTGACGTAACAAAACATGACATGACATGACTGACTCGATGACGTGTCAGGTGACATGACCTGCTCTGCCCCTGTTCCTCCTTTACTTTTTTTAAAAAAAAAAAAAAAATTAATTCATTTGTTGATGATTTCTTTTGCCTCAGTATGAATGATAATGATAATAATGTCGAGTCTTTATTGATCGCGTATACATCACAGCACAGTGAAATTCTTTTCTTCACATACCCCAGCATGCCAGGAAGTTGGGGTCAGAGCGCAGGGTCAGCTACGATACAGCGCCCCCTGGAGGATCTCAGCAGCAAAATGCATTTATTTGAAAGGGTGTTTGGGGCACCAATAAATATTAGTTGTTGTTTTTTTAAACAACTGTAAATAAAAATATACTTATAATGTCACTGAAGACTGAGAAATGGAAGAGTGTATACTATAAGACACACACAGGCCATGTGTGTGTGTGTGTGTGTGTAATGAATTGTTTTTTTAAAAGCTGCCTGTTTTCGTCTCCCAAAACACTGTGTTTCTGCCCTCAGGAGCTCGAACACACACGTAGGAGAATAGCTAATATACAGGTAATTACTGTGTAAGGTCACACACACACACACACAGTGTGTGTGTGTGTGTGTGTGTGTGTGTGTGTATATACACTCTGATAACTCAGACCTTAACTAATAACAATGGATTCCAGTTGGAAATAAACAAGGCCATCAATTCTGCCGCACAAATTGCATTGAACTTTGCAAATCCCAACCAAACTCGCACGACTCCATGAAGCTTAATGAACAATTTATCTCAATGACGTTGTTTCGTTCACATTATTCAGCAGTAAAGGTTTTAATTTCGCCGACTTGCATGTTCATTTCTCTCCCAAACGACTGCCGAGGCGAAGTTGATTTCGTATTGCGCTTTATCTTCACGCTTTGTTGTTTTTATGTTCGCGGGGGAAGCAGAGCAGAACGCTTTTCCACCATTATTCAAACGTACCCTTTAATACACTCGAACTAACACACGCGCCGTGCCGTTATAGAAAAACATCAACAGCGCGGGTGCCGGGGTTGATTCTTTTCCAATAACAGGACGTTTCCGACGCCGACCTTTTTATTCTATAAAGAAGAATACGTCCTACTTTTTTATCCGTTTATAGTTACGTTTCATTTTGTGGATCATCGGAGAAACAGATTCGTTCTTGTGATGTCTTATTTTATAGCAGCTATAAATCGTCGTTTTCTCACTTTTTTCTTTCTCTGGAACAAAAAACTCTTCAAAAAGAAAAAAAAAAAGAAGCTACAGAGAAAAACCTCCTCTGTCCTAAAGACTTTTTTTTGCTAACTAGTTTTGTTAGTTTTGTGTTATTCATTGTTTTGTGGGTTTATTTTTGTTTGTTTCGCCTTGTTCATCATTTTTTGTTTATTTTTGTTTGTTCCACATAGTTCATTTTTGTGTGTGTGTGTTTATTTTTGTTTGTTTCATCTTGTTCATGGTTGATGTATATTTTTGTTTGCTCTGTACTGTTTATTGTTTTTGATGGCTTTATTTTTGTTTGTTTCATCTTGTTCATGGTTTTTTGTTTATTTTTGTTTGTTCCATCTCGTTCGTCATTTTTGTGTTTATTTTTGTTTGTTTTGTGTTGTTTATAATTTTTAGTTTTTTTTGTTTGTTTCATCTTTTCATTCATCGTTTTCAGTGTTTATTTTTTTTGTTTCGCCTTGTTCATCAGTTTTTGTTTATTTTTGTTTGTTCCATGTTGGTCGTTGTTTTTTGTGTGTTTATTTTTGTTTGTTTCATCTTGTTCATGGTTGTTGTTTTTGTTTGTTCATGGTTTTTGTTTGTTCATGGTTTTTGTTTGTTCTGTGTTGTTCATAGTTTTTTTTTTCTTTTTGTTTGTAAGATCCTGTTAATTTGACTGTGTTTATTTTTGTTTGTTTTGTCTTGTTTATCATTTTAGTTTATTTTGTTTGTTCTGTGTTGTTCATTGTTTTTTGTGTTTATTTTTGCTTGTTTTGTCTTGTTCAAGGTTTGTGTTTTATTTTTGTTTGTTCTGTGTTGTTCGTAGTTTTTTGTTTATTTTTGTTTGTTCTGTGTTGTTCATAGTTTTTTGTTTATTTTTGTTTGTTCCGTGTTCGTAGTTTTTTGTTTATTTTTGTTTGTTCTGTGTTGTTCAGTTTTTTGTTTATTTTTGTTTGTTCTGTGTTGTTCGTAGTTTTTTGTTTATTTTTGTTTGTTCTGTGTTCATAGTTTTTTGTTTATTTTTGTTTGTTCTGTGTTGTTCATTTTTTTGTTTTTTTGTTGTTTGTTCTGTGTTGTTCAGTTTTTCGTTTTTGTTTATTTTTGTTTGTTCTGTGTTCAGTTTTTTGTTTATTTTTGTTTGTTCTGTGTTGTTCATAGTTTTTTGTTTATTTTTGTTTGTTCTGTGTTGTTCAGTTTTTTGTTTGTTCTGTGTTGTTCATTTTTTTGTTTATTTTTGTTTGTTCTGTGTTGTTCATAGTTTTTTGTTTATTTTTGTTTGTTCCGTGTTCGTAGTTTTTTGTTTATTTTTGTTTGTTCTGTGTTGTTCAGTTTTTTGTTTATTTTTGTTTGTTCTGTGTTGTTCAGTTTTTTGTTTATTTTTGTTTGTTCTGTGTTGTTCGTAGTTTTTTGTTTATTTTTGTTTGTTCTGTGTTCATAGTTTTTTGTTTATTTTTGTTTGTTCTGTGTTGTTCATTTTTTTGTTTTTTTGTTGTTTGTTCTGTGTTGTTCAGTTTTTCGTTTTTGTTTATTTTTGTTTGTTCTGTGTTCAGTTTTTTGTTTATTTTTGTTTGTTCTGTGTTGTTCATAGTTTTTTGTTTATTTTTGTTTGTTCTGTGTTGTTCAGTTTTTTGTTTGTTCTGTGTTGTTCATTTTTTTGTTTATTTTTGTTTGTTCTGTGTTGTTTGTAGTTTTTTGTTTATTTTTGTTTGTTCTGTGTTCATAGTTTTTTGTTTATTTTTGTTTGTTCTGTGTTGTTCATTTTTTTGTTTTTTTGTTGTTTGTTCTGTGTTGTTCAGTTTTTCGTTTTTGTTTATTTTTGTTTGTTCTGTGTTGTTCAGTTTTTTGTTTATTTTTGTTTGTTCTGTGTTGTTCATAGTTTTTTGTTTATTTTTGTTTGTTCTGTGTTGTTCAGTTTTTTGTTTATTTTTGTTTGTTCTGTGTTGTTCGTAGTTTTTTGTTTATTTTTGTTTGTTCTGTGTTCATAGTTTTTTGTTTATTTTTGTTTGTTCTGTGTTGTTCATTTTTTTGTTTTTTTGTTGTTTGTTCTGTGTTGTTCAGTTTTTCGTTTTTGTTTATTTTTGTTTGTTCTGTGTTCAGTTTTTTGTTTATTTTTGTTTGTTCTGTGTTGTTCATAGTTTTTTGTTTATTTTTGTTTGTTCTGTGTTGTTCAGTTTTTTGTTTGTTCTGTGTTGTTCATTTTTTTGTTTATTTTTGTTTGTTCTGTGTTGTTTGTAGTTTTTTGTTTATTTTTGTTTGTTCTGTGTTCATAGTTTTTTGTTTATTTTTGTTTGTTCTGTGTTCATTTTTTTGTTTTTTTGTTGTTTGTTCTGTGTTGTTCAGTTTTTCGTTTTTGTTTATTTTTGTTTGTTCTGTGTTGTTCAGTTTTTTGTTTATTTTTGTTTGTTCTGTGTTGTTCATAGTTTTTTGTTTATTTTTGTTCTGTGTTGTTCAGTTTTTTGTTTATTTTTGTTTGTTCCGTGTTGTTCGTAGTTTTTTGTTTATTTTTGTTTGTTCCGTGTTCGTAGTTTTTTGTTTATTTTTGTTTGTTCTGTGTTGTTCAGTTTTTTGTTTATTTTTGTTTGTTCTGTGTTGTCTGTAGTTTTTTGTTTATTTTTGTTTGTTCTGTGTTCATAGTTTTTTGTTTATTTTTGTTCTGTGTTGTTCATTTTTTTGTTTTTTTGTTGTTTGTTCTGTGTTCAGTTTTTCGTTTTTGTTTATTTTTGTTTGTTCTGTGTTGTTCAGTTTTTTGTTTATTTTTGTTTGTTCTGTGTTGTTCATAGTTTTTTGTTTATTTTTGTTTGTTCTGTGTTGTTCAGTTTTTTGTTTATTTTTGTTTGTTCTGTGTTGTTCATAGTTTTTTGTTTATTTTTGTTTGTTCTGTGTTGTTCAGTTTTTTGTTTGTTCTGTGTTGTTCATTTTTTTGTTGTTTGTTCTGTGTTGTTCAGTTTTTCGTTTTTGTTTATTTTTGTTTGTTCTGTGTTGTTCAGTTTTTGTTTATTTTTGTTTGTTCCGTGTTGTTCAGTTTTTTGTTTATTTTTGTTTATCCTGTGTTGTTCAGCTTTTTGTTTATTTTTGTTTGTTCTGTGTTGTTCGTAGTTTTTTGTTTAGTTTTGTTTGTTCCGTGTTGTTCAGTTTTTTGTTTATTTTTGTTTATTCTGTGTTGTTCATAGTTTTTTTGTTTGTCCCACGCTGTTCATTGTTTTTATGTGTTTATTTTTCTTTGTTTCGTCTTGTTCATTGATTTTTGTGGGGTTTTCGTTTGTTTATTTGTTTGTTTGTTTGTTTGTTTGTTTGTTCTGACAGAAAGAATCATGAAAAATGGAAAACGTGGTCCATGGGAAATACAGGCTTAGCGATGAACGATTGCTGAACGAGACTTTGCAAAGACATCGTCACACGGCAAGGTATAAATAAGCCATCGAATTAAACTCTCTTAGATGGACACAA